>NC_041393.1:317696137-317879514 GCF_002162155.2 Triticum dicoccoides
GTGCAGGATATACATGCAACTACGCCGTTGGCGGAAGCCTCATCTTCTTGGTGCTGGGGCCAACCGCCTTCATTTTCCTAGCGGCCATCGTGCCAAGCTCACCGGTTTGAGGAGAGTAGCCAGAGACGAGCCTAGTGGCAGTGCTAGTGGGGAATAAGGATGGGTGGGGTGTCAGGACCCCGACTCAATGCCACATCGATCTAGCATGTAACACCTCATATCACTTTGCGGCCTCACGCACGGTATCCCCACGGGTGTCGCCTCACCTTTGCCCGGGACTATTTGCGTCTTTTGGCACACGTATATGATAGTGTCGCTAGCATCCATATGATAAGGAGCCCGGGCTGACATGGCTAGTCGTAAACCCGAAGTGGCACAAACTTACAGGGACAGGCATCCATGACCCAACATCGAACGTGTCGGTCATCAGCGAGTGAATCCAGGCTGTAGCACTGGGCTAGCAGGACTCCGGTGAACCGGGCTGTAGCGGGCTAACAGGACTCCGGTATTCATCGCATGACATTTCCCCGAAGGGACAGACACAAGAACGAAGAAGGACACATGTCGGCCAGCCTAAGTGTTCCGGAGCAGTAGCAAGCTACCATGGCTCAGTGGAAACACTAGGAGACATTTCCCGGTAAGAGAGGCTACTAAGGATAAACAACTAGATAGTCAGATCCCACACATACCAAGCATTTCAATAACATACACACAATATGCTCGATATGTGCAAATACGGCATGGCATCACAACATGACTCTACAACTCAAGTATTTATTCAATAGGCTCCGAGGAGCGAGATATTACAAACATGGGTCTCATGACCCAGCATTCAGAGCACACAAGTCAAGCACAAGCGGAAGCTTAACATGTCTGAGTACAGACATCTACAAATGAAAAAGGCTGAGAAGCCTGACTATCTACCAGATCCTGCCGAGGGCACAAGATCGTAGCTGAGGTAACAAGCTAAATGTCGAAGTCCACGCGGTACTACTAGTGAGACTGAAGTCTCTCTGCAAAAACATAAATTAAGCAACGTGAGTACAAATGTACCCAGCAAGACTTACATCAGAACTAACTACATATGCATCATTATCAACAAAGGGGGTGGTGGAGTTTAACTGCAGCAAGCCAGCTTTGACTCAGTGGCTAACCTGAACTACGACTGCAAGTAACTCTTTTGAGGTGGCGCACACGAGTCCACATATTCACCATATCAATACACCACTATGGATCCGCTCCCATCTCCCTACGAGAACGCCATCCATAGCACTCATGCTTATCTTGCGTATTTTAGAGTATCCACTTTCACTTGTCTATGAACTGTACTGGCAACCCAGAAGTCCTTTTTCGCGGACACGGCTATTCGAATAGATCATATTAACCCTGCAGGGGTGTACTTCTTCACACACGCTCTCACCACTTACCGCCGTTTACACGACATGTACTCGGCAACCTTCAAGCGGAAGCCCAGCGAGGGTGTCGGCCACGACCTGACTAACCACACAAGTCTCTCGTCCAGGTTTATCGCCTATTCGGGTTCCATCCGCAAGGAGATCCGGCCGGGGTGTCGCTCACGGCCCCAAACGATGTGTGCAGGGTTCCCAAGCCCACCTCGACGGGTGGATCTACGCTTGGTACACCGTGCCACGGTGCCTAGTCTGTCCCAAGCCCACCTGTACCGGGTGCCACTTGGTAGACTACTAACACTACCTACAAACACCAGAAACTAGTTGCAACTCCTGGACAGAGATCATGTTGATTAATAAGTCGAGAGGGGTTGAGTTACCGGAACCCAATGTGTGGTAGTAACTGTTCATGGATCACAAACACAGAACTCAGTTCCTGAGGACGGCTGCAATGAGACAACCCACCATGTACTCCTACATGGCCTCTCACCGCTACCTTTACCAAATCGTGTTCACACACTTAGCTCACACACAGTAGGACATGTTTACACACCTCCAATTCATCCCTGATGAATCAGAGCTGACACAACTCTAAGCAATAGCAGGCATGACAAACAAGCATGAATGAGTAGGCACATCAGGGCTCAAACAACTCCTACTCATGCTAGTGGGTTTCATCTATTTACTGTGGCAATGACATGTCATGCAGAGGATAAAGGGGTTCAACTGCCGCAGCAAGTAACAGTTGTATCGTTGTTGTCCTAATGCAGTAAAATAGAGCAGGAGCGAGAGAGTGGGATTGTATCGGAATGAACAAGGGGGTTTTGCCTGCCTGGCACTTCTGAAGATAGTATAGTTCTTCATCGGTGTCATCGAACTCATCGTCGGAACATCGTCTACTGAGAGGGGACAAATACCGACAAACATGGAAGAAACACAATCAATGCAATGCACAATATGATGCATGATCATGACATGTCAATATGCTGTGGTTTGAGCTAATGCAACTAGCAGCAAGGTAAATAGAGTTGGTTTGAATCCTAGGTTCAAATTCAAACTCCATATGTGATTTCTTAAATGCCATTTAATTGAATTGTCCTAAACAGTAGTCATAAGTTGTTCTACCATGCATGGAAATGGTACAGATGGATAGATCGAATTTTTCTGATCATTTTTCATATATAACTTGTTTGATTTGGAGCTACGGTTGATTTTCTATGATTTTTAGAAGTTTTGGCTATTTTTTGGAATTTCCTATATAAGTATAAATCCAGAAAAGAGTTACTGCGTCAGCACTGCGTCACTGTGATGTCAGCAGGTCAACGGGGCGGTCCCGGTCAAACTGACCTGTGGGGTCCACTGGTCAGTGTCACGTTGCTCATTAGGGTCACTGACGTGTGGGTCCAGTCAACGGCCACGTCAGCACAGTCAACTCTGACTGGTGGGTCCCGCGTGATTAAACTAATCTAAACAAAAGTTTAAGTCGTGGTTAGTTAAGGCGTGGGGCCCTTATGTCAGTGAGAGAGGGGCTAATTAGTAGGGTCATTAGCACTAACTAATCTACCTTGTCACCGGATTAACTCCGGCAATAACCGGAGCGCGGCGGCGATGCCCGTCCGGCCAACTCCGGCATCGGGCGGACGCGCGGCTGGTCTCGTTGGAACGGCCGCGACGCGGCACGTCCAGCAGTGACTGCAGCTATGGCTGGGGTGGCCGGTAGCGGCAACTGCGGCGAGCGACGCGGCGGCCGGAGCTCGGGCAAGCGCGGGTTCGGAGTTCTGGTGCACGGCAGGTCCAGCTGCTGGTCGGGGTCATCTCCTGGGAGCAAACCGAGTACTATGACATGCCCAGGCACGAGCTACGGCGTCTGCAGCCACGACGGCGACATGGCCGGCAGCGGTGAACTTCGGCCTCGGTCGAAACGGCGGCTACGGTGATCGAGAGGCATGGGGAGGAGGGGAAAACGACGGAGGAGCTCACAGCGGTTGCAGCACGCGTCTCAGAGGGCTCGTAGGAGGCCGGACGATGTCGGGGCGTTGCCGGCGATCTGGGGAGCCGAGGTTGAAGACAATGGCATCGACAGTGTTCGAGGGCGCCCGACGTTGAGTATCTCATCGAGGAGGTCGAGGACGACACGCAGAAGCTCGGAGACTCGTCGGTGAGGCGTGTGGTTGCCGGTGGCCGCGGTAACGGTGTGCGGCGGCGACGACGTGTTCGGTGGGACTGCGGAGAGGGAGCTAGAGTAGAGGGAGAGAGCTCCAGAGTGAGGGGAGAGGCAGAGGGGGTCGAGGCCGTTCCTGTGGAGCGGATACAGGGCGAGGGGGAAGTAGGAGGTGGAAGCAGGAGGTGGAGCATCGGGCGCGCGCGTCGACACGCCTCTGCCTACTGGCAGAGGTTGAAGACGGTGGGGCTCCTGGTGGGCTGGCCAACAGTGCCAGGCCAGTGGGCTGGGCCGGCCACTTGGGCCGCCAGGTGGGCTGCGCAGGTAAGCCAGTAGGTCTCTCTCTCTCTCTCTCTCTCTCTCTCTCTCTCTCTCTCTCTCTCTTTGTTAATGTTTTTCTATTTCTCTGTAACTTCTGGGCTTTATTAAAAATACCAGGACGTTTCCAAAAATCCTGAAAATAATTGTGGGCTCTGATTGGAATATTTCCAAAATCCATCACTTAAGTTCATAATTATTTGGACATTTAAAAAATTATATAGCATTTAATTGTCCAAATTCAAATACGTATGAATTAACTCCAAAATCCAGAAATGTCCTAGAAATGTGTGCATAATTTTTGGAAGAAGTTTTCACCCATTCCAAAATTGATGAACTTTTCTAAAGACCATTTTGGGTAGATGGAAAATATTTAATTTGACCCTAGTTGGATTAAGGGGGAGCTGGGGGTTTCTGTCATCCCCATTTCAGGTTTAAATGAAATTTAAACATGATGCATCAACCAAGCTAGTCCAAGTGCATAGCAAGGCTAGGGACGTGACAACTCACCCCCACTAAGGAAGAATCTCGTCCCGAGATTCAAGCGTAGGGTAAGATGAAAAGGGGGACGCAACTAACGCAATCTTCACGATCCAGGGTGCACCTCGTAAGAACGTTGATTTGATCACCATCATTGTCTTTATGCCTTGCTCTGAGAACTTTAACCAACATGACAAAGAAAGGGAAGGGAAAACTCTAGAAAGATCGATCTTCTCGGAGATTGAACAACTCAGGATCAACTCCCGAAATGAGACATAGCAACATCTCTCGAGCTGAGACACGGAGCATAAAACTAGAATGATGGTGTCAGACAGATGACGAAGGTTCAGTAGGTAGGCAATAATTCCACACTTAAATAAGATGGTGCATAGTTTTCAAAGTAGCGAGGAAGTAATTGCCATGATTCCATAATGGGGCACCTTAGGGAAGGTAACTTGTAGAAATATCCCCTTAAAGTGGCAAAATAATTACTTGTGATACTGAAATCATTGGAACTCTTTATACCAGCCTAAGGCAATCACAAACGATCATTTGAAGGAGTTCGAAAGGATGACATACTCGGACTAGAACGAAAGATGTGGACTACCTTATTGAAGACAACGCAAGGGATGATTTTTCTTATCATCGGGAATGGATGGAACCCATGGTAGGACCACTTTGAAGATGATCCTGAATGAGGATTACTAAGGAGGCCGCCCATAGTGAAATGGCACAAAGACGGTGCAAGCTAGGAACAAAATGCAAATGTTGGAATGTTCCAACCATCATATCTGCCTGAGATTCAGATCTGGTTAGAAACAGGATACTCCAGACTCACATGTCTGAAAAGAAGAGTTGCAACACAAGTCGACGAGATAACATTGCGAGACTCTCGGGGGATGAACTAAGATAGCAAGCTCCAGAACATGAGCAGGTTTTGCTACACACCTGTGAGCACACTGTCCTAGACAAGCATGACCACATGGCAGTCTTATAATAAAACACTACCGAGTTCAGGTGGGGAACCATAATCGAGGATATTGAAGTCCTTGCATAAGGCATGCTCTTAAGAAGGAACTTCCTTTCCTTGAACAAATCAACCAGTGGCTTGTTGTGCTAGGGGATACATATGGAATGAAGATGATCAGTCTATCAGACCATAGAATACTTCGCACATGCATGACTGACTTGGGATGATTCCAGAGGAGCAAAAACAAACTTTCTCGAATTCACGGCAGCAACTTACATCAAATGCACGTGAATCAAAGGAAGTCACTTCTTTCAGTCAAACATATACTTCATGAACAGAGCATGAAGAAAATGCTTACACAAGTTTCCAACACTAGCTGGATGTTCAACACAAATCATGGAGGAGACAAAATGTTGCTGATGGGCTCAACAACAACTCATCGGAATTTCCATATCACTGGACTTCCACCGTTATGTGAACAATGTGATAGTATTGGTTAGACCAAAGGATGTAATGGTGTATGCTCGAGGAATCAACCACGAGTAAGACAACATTACGAATATCGTTGGTTCTGATTTGATTTGAGGATAGCCCACACTCAAATCAAAGTTTGACAAGACAACAGATCCAACAACTGATCACGAGGACCAATCGATGAGAATATCATCTTTCTTCAACACACACACACACACAAGGATATCCCTTTGGAATGAACTGAGTCGGACAAGCTTTTATCTTCCAACTCTCCAAGTTGTTGTTTAGCTTATCCAACTAGCTCAGGGTATCCAACACGGATTCTTGGAGAAAGGGTGGTTTCGAAAACCAACTTGGTCACGAGCTCAACATAGCGGTCAAATGACAACCTGGTGATACTTCCGAGAAAATATTCGGAAAATCACGAACCACCGATATGTTACTAAACTCGAGAACAATCTTGCTTTTCAGGGCAAGACGATATGATTAAATAAGCAAGGATTGGCACTATCCTAGCTCATTGATCGGCGAGTGCACTGGAAATAAGGACTAGGTAGCACGATCAACCTTAGGATGATGACTCAAGAACGAATACGCTAAGAATGAAATTATTGTCCTTTAACTACCAAGCAACAGGGTTTCTAGCAGTATTGATTTCACACATCACGATTCACTTGTCGGCATTCCGGTTCAACAACACGGGGACCGAGGAATGAATAATGATGGCGAGAAGTATCACTGCACCAAGAATTCATAAGATGATGTGTAATTCCTATGACTTTCTTGACATAAAGAGGGTAATACTTCAGGGTAGAACAGAACAAAAACTGGATTAGTATTTGATCTGCGGAGTATGACTACTTTGACCCAATCCTAGATATGGATGAGGTACTGGAGTTCATTTCTCCTAGTCATTCTGGGATAGAATGGCTTGACGGAACACAAGAATAAAAGGCGTCGATGAACGATTGCACGCATACTCTTGACTATCAATTGATAGATGAGGGTCAAAAGACGACTAAGGGGGACAACTCAAAAGAACATACGATTTTCTGAGTTGTGGACGCATGGATTAGAATGTCGAACGAGTTCAACAAGTTTCTTCCGGGTAATCCATGCAGAGAGGTAGAACTGGCAGATTCACAATATAGAATGGAGATCTCATCAAGAGCACTCTGGTTGTGATCTTTTGGTTCAAAAGAACTCCTGCCAAGAATGGTTCATGGTATTTGGAAGAACGATATACCATAGACCTCGAGGACTATCGCAAAGGTTACTAATATCCTAAAGGCACTAGCAATTACTATCAACATGAAGTAAGTAGGGTGAATCTTGGGCCCAGAAACCCATGAGTAGAATACCTACTACTAACTGGCATCACGGGATGCTTTCGAGAATGATGGCCAGAATCATCACACTGGGAACACAAAACATGGCTAGACTACTAGATGATCCCCTGAGACACCTAGGGTCATAATAATAACTCCAACATAAATGTCGAGGCAATAGAGTACCTCAACTCACCGATTAGCATGGTTAATCTGGCCCAAAGAAACATCAGAACAGGAAGAAGGAATTTGCAAATGCATCAGATTATTTGGAAACCTGGGATGACTCGGATAGCATAACGGCTGTAAAAGCTCAAAAAGATTTGAAACATACTGCAAATATGGTGGCATAGCCACTCAGAAGCACAATATCAAGGTTTCGGGATCAGCAATCATCATACGGAAGTAGTAGGAACTAAATAGAGGCTTAAATCCATTAATCCTATAAGTCTATGGATTAGTAACACGTGATCCTAATAGAAAGAAAAGATAGCCTAGTTCCTTAACCCCGTAGGAAAGATAAGATGACTCGGATCAGAATGCATAAGGTATAAGGAGTAAAAAGAGCCTTACGTTCCATCCCACAATCAATTCCCTTATATAACTAAAGAATTTCTAGACTCAACTTCGACCAGTTTGGCTTGGTAATCCTACATGCAGTCAAGCTCTGATACCAAAGCTGTCAGGACCCCGACTCAATGCCACATCGATCTAGCATGTAACACCTCATATCACTTTGCGGCCTCACGCACGGTATCCCCACGGGTGTCGCCTTACCTTTGCCCGGGACCGTTTGCGCCTTTTGGGACACGTATATGACAGTGTCGCTAGCATCCATATGATAAGGAGCCCAGGCTGACATGGCTAGTCGTAAACCCAAAGTGGCACAAACTTACAGGGACAGGCATCCATGACCCAACATCGAACGTGTCGGTCATCAGTGAGTGAATCCAGGCTGTAGCACTGGGCTAGCAGGACTCCGGTGAACCGGGCTGTAGCGGGCTAACAGGACTCCGGTATTCATCGCGTGACATTTCCCCGAAGGGACAGACACAGGAACGAAGAAGGACACATGCCGGCCAGCCTAAGTGTTCCGGAGCAGTAGCAAGCTACCATGGCTCAGTGGAAACACTAGGAGACATTTCCCGGTAAGAGAGGCTACTAAGGATAAACAACTAGATAGTCAGATCCCACACATACCAAGCATTTCAATAACATACACACAATATGCTCGATATGTGCAAATACAGCATGGCATCACAACATGACTCTACAACTCAAGTATTTATTCAATAGGCTCCAAGGAGTGAGATATTACAAACATGGGTCTCATGACCCAGCATTCAGAGCACACAAGTCAAGCACAAGCGGAAGCTTAACATGTCTGAGTACAGACATCTACAAATGAAAAAGGCTGAGAAGCTTGACTATCTACCAGATCCTGCCGAGGGCACAAGATCGTAGCTGAGGTAACAAGCTAAACGTCGAAGTCCACATGGTACTACTAGCGAGACTGAAGTCTCTCTGCAAAAACATAAATTAAGCAACGTGAGTACAAATGTACCCAGCAAGACTTACATCAGAACTAACTACATATGCATCATTATCAACAAAGGGGGTGGTGGAGTTTAACTGCAGCAAGCCAGCTTTGACTCGGTGGCTAACCTGAACTACGACTGCAAGTAACTCTTTTGAGGTGGCGCACACGAGTCCACATATTCACCATATCAATACACCACTATGGATCCGCTCCCGTCTCCCTACGAGAACGCCATCCATAGCACTCACGCTTATCTTGCGTATTTTAGAGTATCCACTTTCACTTGTCTATGAACTGTACACGCAACCCAGAAGTCCTTTTCCGCGGACACGGCTATTCGAATAGATCATATTAACCCTGCAGGGGTGTACTTCTTCACACACGCTCTCACCACTTACCTCCGTTTACACGACATGTACTCGGCAACCTTCAAGCGAAATTTCCAAAAAATCCTGAAAATAATTGTGGGCTCTGATTGGAATATTTCCAAAAGCCATCACTTAAGTTCATAATTATTTGGACATTTAAAATATTATATAGCATTTAATTGTCCAAATTCAAATACGTATGAATTAACTCCAAAATCCAGAAATGTCCTAGAAATGTGTGCATAATTTTTGGAAGAAGTTTTCACCCATTCCAAAATTGATGAACTTTTCTAAAGACCATTTTGGGTAGATGGAAAATATTTAATTTGACCCTAGTTGGATTAAGGGGGAGCTGGGGGTTTCTGTCATCCCCATTTCAGGTTTAAATGAAATTTAAACATGATGCAGCAACCAAGCTAGTCCAAGTGCATAGCAAGGCTAGGGACGTGACATGGGGTTTTCTGTAGGAGTGGAAGATAGGAGCAGGCGTTTTCTGTACGAGTGGGGAAGAAGGTGAGAGGGGGTTTTCTGTACGAGTGAGGAAGATGGGGAACGGGGGGAATTGGGGGGCGACGGAAGCGGGATAGTCCAGGGAGCTGTAGCATGAGTGGAAGCGAGGAGGAAGGAGGGTTTTTCTGGGATTGCCCCCTATTTAAGAAATATGGGCTTTTCCTCGCGAAAAAACAAATGGGCTTTAAAATGGATAGGCTTTTGTATCGGCCTAGTCGGCTACCCGTGTATCGTACTGGAGGCCCTTAACACTAGAGGCAACCCATTAGAGACACTCTCCAACTTATTGCCCATTAGAAAGAGAAAAAAGAGACGACTCTATCTTAATTGTGGCTCCTCATTTGTAACACTTTTCAACCTAAAAAAAGGTATAGCTCCTTTTCGGGCCGACTTGGCATCCACCAAATTAGAGGATGGTGTACTGCATGCAGATACTCACACTGGTCATAGCACGGCAAAATGAGGGGTCAAATAACATGCCCACAATATACATAGATTTTAAGGGTTGACATGCTAACATTCAAACTAAGCTTCACAAGATACGGTATGCATACTAGCTAACATTCACAAGCACTTAAGTTCAGCATGTTTACGCATCTAAATGATTCACAAGACTATAACCAAGACAAAGCTGTGAGAAGGTGTAGAAATAAAGAAAAAAGGATCGATGCTTCTCTGAGCAAAGGGCCTCCCTACGCACGCATTAATTTCTTAGGCATGCTTCTTTTTGCTCAATGTTGTGTGCACTTTGAGTATGTTGGCTCATCTTACAATTTATGCTGACACATTGCAGCAACAGAGGAGGCAATAGAGATCATTCAACATCAGACCATTTTGTCCAGTTCCATGAAATCATCTTGATTGTCCTGAATGTGAAAAGATAGGAAAGCGATGTACTTAAATGGTGTCGGAAAACAGTAGCACATATCAATAGCTCGGCATGACAAAACACAGTCATCTGGATGAAGGGGATACTAACCTGCGTGAGGAAGACTATGCATAACTTTATAGGTGGTTAGTTGATTTCCTCCTTGGGATCTCCTATGATGGCATAGAGGAAATTCTATCCAATCGATGAGCGCAATTCCTTCCATGTGGCTGTAGAAAATTTGTCCGACTAACCCCAATATCTTTTTTGTGCAGTTCCACCAAAATAATGCACCACTGTTTGCACAAACCCCTACTCGTCGGCCAGACCATCAATGACTCAGACCCTTCTATCTTGTGTTGACGGCACGACTGCAATGCTTGTTTGCTCCTCCACACATGACAAGCTCGTTCCACACTGCAAACAGCAAGTCAGCGTACGAATAAGCTTATTTCATCTTGTGTTAGTCATTCTACCTAGGTACGAATGTAGGAATACCTGGAGCGCTGTGAGGTCATCTGACAGCAGGTTGCACTAAAATTGAGGTTTGTGCTTCCGTTTTCACAAATAGACACCATATGGAGATAGACAGCCCTGTTTTCACAAATACAATCGGCGGCAGCCTCCGGTGTTTTACTTCTCCTCGATGATGGCGGCGGGCGGGGACATGTTGGCCGTTACCTCATCGACATCCGCGGCGGCTTCTTTCTCTCCCTGCATGGCGTGACTACGCGCGCGTCGACAGCGGATGGCACAGTCACAGGCACTGGAGGCGCTGTACGATTCGGCGGCGTCGAGGGCAGCGACAATGCCCGCGCCGCACTCCTCACGGACAAGCCGACATGGAGCAAGTCGGCACTCTTCCTCGAGCTATATTGGAGCGGCCAGATGCGGAACCATGCCCTGGCTTAGTGCAGCAACTGCCTCCGACGGGCTAGGAGAGGTAGGTGGAGCAGCGAGCTGCCTCGATCATAACTGTCGGGCTCGGCAGGCCACCCAGACGGCTTTTATGTCAGAGAACTGCTCTTCCCGCTCGTCGGATGCCGCCGAAAGAGTGAAGAAAATGGTGGAAGGAGGAGCTTGACTGGCGTCCTGCTCCTGAACGGACGTGTGTAGCCGGAGTGGGTTTCTCACATTCCACGTGGGTTTCTCTATCTCTACTCTCTACTCTCTACTTTCATAAAAACGGAGTTGGTGATGATGATGTGCCCGCGATCCTGCAATATAGGTCGTCCGATTTATACCTGACAGATAGGAAGGAAACAATGGCAATTTTGCAAAAATATACCCACACCCCTCTCCACATTTGCAAATAAGGCCTTCCCTCATTCATCCTTTTCTCCCACAAGATAAACTACTCATACAAATGCATCTTGATGTTCCATGCAATGCATGGGCATCTTGCTAGTAAATGTAGGTTTTTGAATTCGACGAGGAGGCGGGTACAGCTGGGAGTGCAGTGGGCGGTGCCCTCGGTCGGTGCCGCTTCAAATGGCGGACGCATTGAGAGGTCGCGTCCGCCCTTACCCCCTTGACCATGGACCTTGACCGTGTATGTCCATCTTTGAGGACAATATTATCCTTGACGGTGTACGTCACCTTGTGTCCAGACCTGAGATGCTACGTGTACCAGATGAATGACTCCAAGTTCGACCACCGTGATGCTAGGTGTGAGCCTAGGAACACTGTTGGAGAGACCCCCCCTCATAATTTTCCTACATTGCTCGTTTGATTCATAGGATAGAATGCTATAGGATTTTTTCCCTATGTAATCATGTTTTAATTGGCAATTTAGCATCCGCTCCAACTTTTTTTAGTTCCTTTGTTTTTCCTGTGTCAGACACTCTATTTTTTTATGGGAGAACTGTGTTAATGCTATGGGATTCAAGTGGACATGCCACTCCAATCCTTTATTTTTCCTATTCCTGTGTTTTAAGTTCCTACAAAGAGAGTACTTGCTCTAAATGATGTGCTCCTGTAAGAGCCACCTTGATGTAGGGCGGAACCCTATGGGGCTGATCTTTCACGTTTGGAGAGGATCCTACGGGGAAACATGAAGAACGCGCGGAAGAACACGAGGGAAATCACGGGGGAAAACAAGAGGAACACTCAACCGACAAGTGATTGATCACACAAGGGCTAGATCATCGAGGCACAAAGTAACACGAGAATCCATAGTCAACAAAGGGAGATACAAGAGTAACTGTTCTTCTCCGTGAGGAGGTCTTTATTGTCTTCTCCTGATGGAGGCCTTGAATCCGGATGGATCTTCTCCGAAGAGGTGCGGTCCTGTATGATGGAGTAGATCCGGTACAGATGAGCAATGCTCTACCTCAAATGAGCTATCACAATGCTAACCCTATCTAGGAGGTGGGAGTGGTCTATATATAGTCTTAGTGCAAAAGAGGGGCGAAGTGAATGGGTACTTGGGACTCAGCCCGCAGCTGGACGCAGCCAGGGTCCGGACGTCTGTGGGGCGCCGGTCGTCCGGAGGCTCGCGGGGTCCCGGACGTCCGGGGTTCCTCGGATGTCCGCAAATTCTGTTCTATGGTCGCTGGCACGGTTGTCTGGACGCCTTCGGATTTTCGTAATTTCCATTATGTGGTCATTGGCACAGTCGTCCGTAAGGGCTCGGTCGTCCAGTGCCTGGGAGTGGCTGGTCGTCTGGGCTGGGCCGATCGTCCGAGGCCTGTAGCTCTGTCCTGTCTTTCTCCTCTTGGTTGTAGCATCCTCCAGGGGTCGGACGTCCGCGCCTGGCCGATCGTCCTGGTCCTATAGCTTCCAAAGTAGTCCTGCCTCTTGATCTTCACGCTTGGTGTTCTCGCCATCTTGGCCATTGAGTGTAGCTGTCCCATGGATCTCCTCCAAGTACTTGATCACACACAGAGTCTCTGCATGAGGTAGTAGCCATGTCTCGTGGGTAGAGAGGGAGAGATCGGAGAGGAGCGAGTTCACCTTATCTTCGATAGCCTTTGCTCGAGCTCTTGTCATGGGTCCAAGTGGTGTTGAGGGAGATGTAGGTACGCCCATGGGGATGAGCGAGGGATGCTCCGCATCATCTCCCCCCCCCTTGGGAAAGATCCGACCTCGGATCGAAAGTTTCATCACCATGGTATGGTGCGAGGTCCTTGACGTTGAAGCTGTCGCTCACATTGTACTTGTCTCATGGGAGGTCGATCTTGTAGGCGTTGTTGTTGTAGCGTGCTAGCACCTTGAAAGGTCCATTGGCTCGAGGTAGAAGGTTGGACTTGTGTTCGTTGGGGAAGCAGTCCTTGCAAAGGTGTAGCCACACGAGATCGCCAATGTTTAAGATCATGGGTTGCTTGTTGACGTTGAGCTTGGTCGCTAGTCGTTGTACTTGGCGCTCGATGGTGTTCCTTGTATCCTCATGCATCTTCTTGATGTAGCTTGCCCGTGCACTCGCATCCAAGTTGGTGCGCTCTTGTAGAGGAATAGGTAGAATTTCCAATGGGGACAACGGGTTGAAGCCGTAGACGACCTCGAAGGGGGACTTGCCGGTAGTCGAATGTCTTGCACGGTTGTAGGCATACTCGGCGATGGGTAAACACTCCTCCCACTCCTTGATGTTCTTCTTGATCAACATGCGAAGTAGAGTGGAGAGCATCTGGTTTGTCACCTCCGTTTGGCCGTCGGTTTGAGGATGGTATGCAGATGAGAACAAGAGCTTGATTCCGAGCTTGGCGCATAGCGTCTTCCAAAATTAACTGAAGAACTTGACGTCACGGTCGGAGACGATTGTCTTTGGTACTCCATGGAGGCACAAGATTTCCCTACAAAAGAGATTTGCAACGTGTGAAGCATCGTCTATCTTGTTGTAAGGAATGAAATGTGCCATTTTAGAAAATCTGTCCACAACAACAAACACAGAATCCTTTCCATTTTGAGTTCTAGGCAAACCAAGTACAAAATCCATGCTAATGTCTTCCCAAGGTTGATAAGGAATAGGAAGAGGCATGTAAAGACCATGGGATTGAGCTTTATACATAGCTTTGCGACATGTAGAGCATCGGTTGGTGAAGCGTGAGACATCGCGAAACATCTTGGGCCAAAAGTAGTTCTTGGAGAGCATGGCGAATGTCTTGTCGCGTCCAAAATGTCCCATGAGTCCGCCTCCATGAGCCTCTTGCAAAAGGAGAAAATGAAGAGAAGACTCAGGAATGCATAGTTTGTTAGCTCTCATAAGATAACCATCCTTGATGTAATATCGTTCCCAAGATGTATGCGTCAAACATTTAGCATAAGGAGTAGCAAAAGGTGGATCATTAGCATACAAGTCTTTTATGTGCTCAAAACCAATAACATTCAAGTCAAGTTTAGTGACAAGCGTGCATATGCGTGAAAGTGCATCCGCAACTACATTTTCCTTACCCTTAATGTACTTGATCACATAGGGGAAAGATTCGATAAATTCACTCCATTTGGCATGACGGTGGTTCAGCTTAGTTTGACCTTTTAAGTACTTAAGCGTTTCATGATCGGTATGGATGACAAACTCATGAGGTCTAAGATAATGTTCCCAAACATGTAGCACACACACTAAAGCATACAATTCTTTGTCATAGATGGGATAGTTAAGTTGAGCACCGGAGAGTTTTTCACTAAAATAAGCAATGGCTCGTCTTTCTTGCATTAAAACTCCACCAATTCCGGTACCGCTTGCATCACAATGAACTTCAAAAGTTTTGTCAAAGTTGGGTAAAGCAAGAATCGGAGCATGAGTAAGCAAAGACTTGAGCTCATCAAAATCAGTGGATTGCAAAGATCCCCAAACAAAAGGAGCATTCTTCTTACTCAAGGCATGCAAAGGAGCGGCAATAGTGCTAAAATCTTTCACAAAGCGACGATAAAAACACACAAGACCAAGAAAGCTACACACTTGTTGCAAATTGGTGGGTTGGGGCCAAGTTTTAATTGCTTCGATTTTAGATTCATCGACATGGACACCCTTGGAAGAGACAACGAAAGCCAAGAAAACAAGTTTGTCAACACCAAACGTGCATTTTTTTCAAGTTTGCATAAAGACGTTCCTTGCGAAGGGTTTGCAAAACAGCCCTAACATGATTAAGATGCTCTTTCATGGATTTGCTAAAGACAAGAATATCATCAAAGTAAACCACAACAAAGACTCCAATATAAGGTCGAAGCACAAAATGTATAAGACGCATGAAATTACCGGGAGCTTCCGATAAACCCATAGGCATGACTAACCACTCGTACAAGCCAAATTTGGTTTTGAAAGCGGTTTCCCATTCATCACCTTCTTGTATGCGGATTTGATAATAGCCACTCTTAAGATCAATTTTTGAGAAAAAGGCGGCATCGCTAAGTCATCAAGCATATCGTCTATGCGAGGAATGGGATGCTTATAGCGAACGGTAATAGCATTTATAGGTCTACAATCGGAACACATGCAAAAACTTCCATCTTGCTTAGGGACAAGTATAACCGGAACGACACAAGGGCTTAGGCTTTCACGTACATGACCGTTGTCGATTAGTTGTTGTACTTGCCGTTGGATCTCCTTAGCTTCTTCGGGGTTGACGCGGTATGGAGCTTTGTTTGGAAGGGGCGCACCTGGGATGAGGTCGATTCGATGCTCAATGCCTCGTAGAGGAGGTAGACCCGGAGGTAGCTCATCGGGGAAAACATCTTGGAATTCCTGCAAAAGAGATTGAAACACTAAAGGTAGCTCGTGAGAGGTGTTAGTTTTTGGTTCCCCATCCTTGCACACAAGGACAAAGTGCATAACACTCAATGGGTTCTCACACACTTCTCTCATCTCACTTTTTGTGGCAAATAGGACTAGGTTTTTCTCTGTAGGCGAAGGGGCGCTCAAGTTTGGCTTGTGGCTCTCACTCACTTTTTGGTGGATCACTTTCTCACTCTTCTCTCCATGATGGGTGTCTTGCTTGTCGGCTATCACTTGACTAGGAGACATAGGTCATAGCACATACTCCTTCCCTTTCATCTTGAAGCTATAGTGATTCGTACGCCCATTGTGGATGACACCACATTCAAATTGCCATGGTTGACCAACAAGGAGGTGGCAAATGGACATCGGGACGACATCACACTCCAAAGTGTCCTCATATGCACCAATTTTGAAGGAGACTTGGACCGTATGCTCAACTCATATAGTGCCGGAGTCACTTAGCCATTGGACTTTGTATGGGTGCGGGTGCTTCACTTGACCAATTGAATCTTGGAGCATAGTTCTTCACTTGCCAAGTTGTGGCAACTACCTCTATCGATGATGACCTTGACGGACCTTCCATTGATGCCGGACTTTGTGTAGAAGATGTGGCATCTTTGGTCTTCTTCTTGTTGATGTTGAAGAGTCAAAACCTTGGAGACAACAAGAGCGGGGCTCGAATCCTCATCACAAAAGACTTGATCATCTTCATCCTCATTCACTCGCTGGTGCATGGCCACTTGCTCAAGGGCTTCCATCTCCTCGTCACTCATGGAGTCATAGGTTCCATCATCATTGAGGATCATGGTGCGCTTGTTTGTGCATTCATAGGATTTGTGGCCTCGGCCGCCGCAAGTGAAACACTTGAAGGAGCTTGTCTTGATGGTCTCATCGGTCGGAGTAGATGACGAAGCATGCGACATGAAGTTTCTTGTAGTAGGAGGATGACGACTTGAACTTGTCGAAGTTTTCTTGTAACTTGACTTATCGTCGTTGCTTGGAGAAGGCTTGGCTGAGGTAGAGGTTGGAGGAGTTTTTGAAGCTTGGTTCTTGGAGAAGCCGTAGGTCTTGGACGAGTACTTGGCGTACTTGAAGTCATCTTGCACTTGATGTTCCTCCTTTGTAGCTTGGTGCACGAGCTCAATGAGGTTGGAGTAGGGTTGGAAGTCGGTGATCTTCTTGATGGGATGATTGAGTCCATTCAAGAAACGTGCCATTGTTTTCTCATCATCTTCCCTGACATTGGCTCGAATCATGGCTATCTCCATTTCCTTGTAGTATTCTTCAACACTCTTTGTTCCTTGCTTGAGGAGTTGTAGCTTCTTGAAGAGGCCGGGGTTGTAGTATGTGGGCACAAAACGTGCTTGCATGACATCCTTCATTTGAGCCCAAGTGGTGATAGGTGGTTCACCTCTTGCTTCTCGGCGCTCAGGGACTTGTTCCCACCATATGAGCACATAGTCTTGGAACTCAGGTGATGCCATAGCAATCTTTTTCTCTTCCTCATAGTTGTGCAAACAAAATATTTTGTCTACCTTCAATGCCCATGATAGGTACTCTTCGGGATCATTGTTTCCATTGAACTTGGGCATTGTGAACTTGAGCTTGCCATAGCGTTTCTCTTCATTGTGTTGTTGGCGATGGTGATGATGACACCCTTAACGGTGAGGGTAATCATCGTCATGTTGCTCTTGGCATGGAGGAAGTCCATGATCAACTTGCTCTTGTTGAACGTGAGGTTGAGGTGGAGCTTTACGAGCTTGTGGATGAGCTTGAGGAACTTGACGTTGCACACACGGTTGGTAGTTCCGCTCTTGGATTTCTTCACGAAGTGCTTCCTCTTAATTGCGCCGTTCGCGATTGCGGTTTGCGATGGCTCGACTTGATTCTTGAAGGGCACGTTGCGCCTCAAGAGCTTGCGCTTCATGTTGTTGTTGTTGAAGATGTTAAGCCTCGACATCTTGTTCCTCTTGGTGTAGACGCACTCGTTCTTCCTCTTGGCGCCGTTGTCGTTCTTGAGCTTGTGCAAAAGCGACTTGGTGTGGTTGAGGATGAGGTACTCGTTCATAAACTCGCTCTTGTGAATGCTTGTCATGGAGAGGATTGCGAGATGCATGACGGTCTTGACACGCGGCTCGTCGAAGAGTGTTCGATGACGGTGTACTTGATTCGGAGAAGGTGTCGTCAGAGTGTCGACTTGAGTGGCTCCGTCTTGAGTATGAAGAAGTTGAAGGAGGATGGTTCACCAACAAGGCGCGGATCTCGTCCATTCTTGCATCGTTCTCTTGCTTGTGAGCGTCGAGCTTGTTGTCGAAGTAGTCCTTGGTACATTGCTCGAAGAGTCGCAAGTTGGTGGCGAGGTTGTCGATGCGTTCGTTCATAGCTTGTTTCTCTTGATGCAACGCTCGTTGCGCACCAAAGAGGTGGCTCTTGGTGACGTATGATGACATGTCGTCATCTTGCTCGATGTGGGTTAGTAGAAGTACTCGGCCTATCCATCATTCCAAGCAAAATGTGAGTGGTAGAAAGAGAAGGACTTATACCAATGTACCTTGACCGATGTTGACGATGATCAAGTTCACTCAAATGCGTACAATTAAATAGCACTATTGGTACCAATTCTTGTTGGTTCTCACACCTACACAAGTAAAAGGGTGGAGCTTGGTTAGGATGGTGGCACAAAATTTGATGCAATTGTAAGTGAGCTTCAATAATGTTGGAAAAGATTCACAAATTTGCAAGTGCAACAAGTAGAGCAAGCAAGTAATGGTACATGGAAACACACACACAAATAGATAAGTGGGATTGTGCAAGCCAAAAGTGAGCCAAAATGTGGAATCCACGAAAATGCTCTTGTTGCACAATACACGAGAGACGCTAGCACGATTGCACAATAGGCGGACACGAAACTCGTGCAGAACCTACTAGGCAAAAATGCAATGACCTCTATCCCAAGTATGCTATATGTATGGTATTTCGGTGCTCCCAAGATGATCGAGTGTGCCAATCTTAATGTAGTATGATGCTTGGTTCTTGCGTATAAGCTCTTTGCTTATCTTTTCTCTTTGCTTAAAAGCTTGGGTGGCCGTTTCACTTTTGAGCTCTTTTCTCATGCAAAACTTCACGAACCAAGATAGGAATTGTGTATGCGATGACAACTTTGTGACACAAAAGTTGATGTCAAGATATGCACCACTATGGTATGGTATGTATGCTATGGAGTATGATCACTAATGTGCACAAGTCACGTTGCCGGCAATACTCAATGGCTAGTCTCGATGGGTAAGCTACGCAAATGTAAGGCCATGCGGGTATCAATGCAATTGCAAGGTATGACAAATATGTTGTCGAGGTTACCGTCCTTGGCGATGATAAGACCTTTGCGAAGATGAGCCGTGGAGATGATGATGTCGAACCATACCTATATAGCCGAAATGCAATAGGAAACGGGAGCCACAACTCAAAATCTCAAAGACCAAAACGTGTCAAAATCGGCATAGGAGGTATTGGGGGATGATGGTGGTGTATGTGGGTTTGGAAGATGTGGTGGTGGCCGAACTGAATAAAATTCAGTTTCGTCAGAGTTGCCCAGACGTCCGGGTGGTCACGGTCGTCCGGAGGTCGTCGTCAGACGTCCGGCTGGGTCCGGTTGTCCGTATCCTGGGCGAAAATCGGGCGCGTGATGAACTGCACGATTTCGGGGTGGTAGGAGATGGTGAAGTCGAAATCAAGCGGATTTGTGGCTGGAAAAGGGTGGGGAGGGTGGGGAAAGCTAGATCCACACGTGGCAACACAAATCCATGGACCAAATCCAACAAAATTTCAACTCACCAACAAATCACAAAAAAAAAATTGGGGCTATTTTTGGTGGGGATTTTTGGATTTAGGAAGAAAACAACAAAATCAAGCTAGAAAACATGGGGTAGGGGCTCCAAAAACGTGATCAACGTGGCTCATGATACCAAGATGATGTAGGGTGGAACCTTATGGGGCCGATCTTTCACGTTTGGAGAGGATCCTATGGGGAAACACGAAGAACGCACGGAAGAACACGAGGGAAATCACGGGGGAAAACAAGAGGAACACTCAACCGACAAGTGATTGATCACACAAGGGCTAGATCATCGAGTCACAAAGTAACATGAGAATCCAAAGTCAACAAAGGGAGATACAAGAGTAATCGTTCTTCTCCGTGAGGAGGTCTTGATTGTCTTCTCCTGATGGAGGCCTTGAAACCGGATGGATCTTCTCCGAAGAGGTGCGGTCCCTCACGATGGAGTAGATCCGGTACGGATGAGCAATGCTCTATCTCAAGTGAGCTATCACAATGCTAACCCTATCTAGGAGGTGGGAGTGGTCTATATATAGTCTTAGTGCAAAAGAGGGGTGAAGTGAAGGGGTACTTGGTCCTCAACCCGCAGCTGGACGCAGCCAGGGTCCGGACGTCCGTGGGGCGCCGGTCGTCCGGAGGCTTGCGGGGTCCCGAACGTCCGGGGTTCCTCGGATGTCCGCAGATTCTGTTCTGTGGTCGCTGGCACGGTCGTCCGGACGCCTTTGGATTTCCGTAATTTCCGTTCTGTGGTCGTTGGCACGGTCGTCTGTAAGGGCTCGATCGTCCGGTGCCTGGGAGTGGCCGGTCGTTTGGGTTGGTCCGGTCGTCTGAGGCCTGTAGGTCTGGCCTTTCTTTCTCCTCTCGGCTGTAGCATCCTCCAGGGGGCGTGCCTGGCCGGTCGTCCGGGTCCTGTAGCTTCCAAAGCAGTCCTTCCTCTTGATCTTCACGCTTGGTGTTCTCGCCATCTTGGCCATTGAGTGTAGCTATCCCGTGGCTCTCCTCCAAGTACCTGATCACACATAGATTCTCCGCATGAGGTAGTAGCCATGTCTCGTGGCTCGTGGGTAGAGAGGGAGAGTTCAGAGAGGAGCTAGTTCACCTTATCTTCGATAACCTTTGCTCAAGCTCTTGTCATGGGTCCAAGTGGTGTTGAGGGAGATGTAGGTACGTCCATGGGGATGAGCGAGGGATGCTCCGCATCATCTCCCCCCCTGGGAAAGATCTGACCTCGGATCGAAAGTTTCATCACCATGGTATGGCGTGAGGTCCTTGACATTGAAGATGTCGCTCATGTTGTACTTGTCTCGTGGGAGGTCGATCTTGTAGGCATTGTTGTTGTAGCGTGCTAGCACCTTGAAAGGTCCATCGGCTTGAGGTAGAAGTTTGGACTTGCGTTCGTTGGGGAAGCGGTCCTTGCGAAGGTGTAGCCACACGAGATCACCAATGTTGAAGATCATGGGTTGCTTGTTTACGTCGAGCTTGGTCGCTAGTCGTTATACTTGGCGCTCGATGGTGTTCCTTGTGTCCTCATGCATCTTCTTGATGTAGCTTGCCCGTGCACTCGCATCGAAGTTGGTGAGCTCTTGTAGAGGAAGAGGTAGAATGTCTTGCATGGTTGTAGGCGTACTCGGTGATGGGTAAACACTCCTCCCACTCCTTGATGTTCTTCTTGATCAACACGGGAAGTAGAGTGGAGAGCGTCCGGTTCATCACCTCCGTTTGGCCGTCGGTTTGAGGATGGTATGCGAAGAGTGGACCGCTGTAGATAGATGGGGGAAGGTGATGAAGATGTTTGTGAAGATGACGGAGGTGTTTGTGTGGATTGTACTGATGATGATGGCCCCGACGGCGTTCCGGCGCCATTGGAAGCGAGGGTGGGAGAGATCCCCTTCTTCTTCTTCTTCTTCTTCTTCTTCTTCTTCTTCTTCTTCTTCTTCTTCTTCCTTGACCTTCTCCCTAGATGGGAGAAGGGTTTCCCCTCTGGTCCATGGTCTCTATGGCGTGGGAGGGGCGAGACCCCTCCAAGATTGGATCTGTCTCTCCGTCTCTCTCTGTTTCCGCGTTCCCGGATTCTGCCCTGGCACCGTTTCTTTTATATCCGGAGATCCGTAACTCCCATTGGATTGAAACCTTTGCCCATATCTTTTTTCCAAAAAATAGCTTTCTTGCGGCCAAAGAAGGGCATCAACCGCCTTACGAGGGGCCCATGAGGGTGGGGGGCACGCCCACCTAGAGTGGGCGTGGGCCCCTGTCTCGTCGCCACCTCTGGCACCGTCTCGCGTTGATTTTACTTCCCAAAAATCACAAATATTCTAAAATAATTCTCTATCCGTTTTTATCCCATTTGGACTCCATTTGATATGGGGTTTCTGCGAAACATAAAACATGCAACAGACAAGAACTGGCACTGGGCACTGGATCAATATGTTAGTCCCAAAAAATAGTATAAAAAGTTGCCAAAAGTATATGAAAGCTGTAGAATATTGGCATGGAACAATCAAAAATTATAGATACGATGGAGACGTATCAGCATCCCCAAGCTTAATTCCTGCTCGTCCTCAAGTAGGTAAATGATAAAAAAGATAATTTTTGATGTGGGATGCTACCTAGCATAATCTTGATCATATGTCTAATCATGGCATGAATATTAAGACACGAGTGATTCAAAGCAATAGTCTATCTTTTGACATAAAAACAATAATACTTAGGGCATCCCAACAAACAATCATGTCTTTCAAAATATCAATGCTTCTAGAACATTATCCCTACAAAATCATATAGTCTTGTATGCTCCCTTTTCTTAACACAAGGTACCCCTCATGCCTATCCCGGTGTCAGCCAAGCAATTGTTTCATACTTTAGTATTCTCAAACTTTTTCAACTTTCACGCAATACATGAGCGTGAGCCATGGATATAGCACTATGGGTGGAACAAAATATGATGGTGGAGGTTATGTGGAGAAGACAAAAAGGGAGAAAGTCTCACATCGACGCGGCTAATCAATGGGCTATGGAGATGCCTATCAATTGATGTCAATGCGAGGAGTAGGAATTGCCATGCAACGGATGCACTAGAGCTATAAGTGTATGAAAGCTCATACTGAAAACTAAGTGGGTGTGCATCCAACTTGCTTGCTCATGAAGACCTGGGGCATTTGAGGAAGCCCATCGTTGGAATATACAAGCCAAGTTCTATAATGAAAATTCCCACTAGTATATGAAAGTGACAATATAGGAGACTCTCTATATGAAGAACATGGTGCTACTTTGAAGCACAAGTGTGGAAAAAGGATAGTAACATTGCCCCTTTTCGTTTCTTTTTTTTCTTTTTTTGGGTGGGCTTATTTGGCCCCCCTTTTTATTTAGGCTTCTTTGGCCTCTCTCTCTTTTTCATTTTTTTATTTTTTTTCATGGGGCAATGCTCTATAATGATGATCATCACACTTTTATTTACTTACAACTCAATATTACAACTCGACACTGGAACAAAGATATGACTCTTTATGAATGCTTCCGGCGGTGTACCGGGATGTGCAATGATCTAGCATAGCAATGATATCAAAAAACTGACAAGCCATGAAAACATCATGCTAGCTATCTTACGATCATGCAAAGCAATATGACAATGAATGCTCAAGTCATGTATATGATGATGATGGAAGTTGCATGGCAATATATCTCGGAATGGCTATGGAAATGCCATGATAGGTAGGTGTGGTGACTGTTTTGAGGAAGATATAAGGAGGTTTATGTGTGATAGAGCGTATCGTATCACGGGGTTTGGATGCACCGGCAAAGTTTGCACCAACTCTCGAGGTGAGAAAGGGCAATGCACGGTACCGAAGAGCTAGCAATGATGGAAGGGTGAGAGTGCGTATAATCCATGGACTCAACATTAGTCATAAAGAACTCACATACTTATTGCTAAAATTTATTAGCCCTTGAAACAAAGTACTACACGCATGCTCCTAGGGGGGAGGTTGGTAGGAGTTAACCATCGCGCGCGCCCGACCTTCAGGCAGAGATAAACAATCCAAATACAATGCACGCCAATTTGGTTACATAGTTAGTAGACCATACGTGCATGCTTCGGGAATCACAAACCTTAACACCAACATCATTACTGAACACAACCATCTACTAGTACCTCCCACATATTATCATCTCTATACCGCAAAACTATTGCAAGGATATCATATTCAGTGATCCACAAGGATTTTATGACTAACCATGTGAATGACCAATTCCTGTCATCTCTCTAGATAAATATAAGTGAAGCAAGAGAGTTTAATTCTTTCTACAAAAGATATGCCCACGCTCTAACAAATATAAGTGAAGCAAAAGAGCATTTTATAAATGGCGGTTTTCTATGTGAAGAGAAACAGGCAATCCAAACTTCAAATGATATAAGTGAAGCACATGAAGCATTCTATAAAGCCATACTCAAAAGATATAAGTGAAGTGCAATGAGAATTCTATAAATCAACCAAGGACTATCTCATACCAGCATGGTGCATAAAATAAAAGTGAAAACTAAATGCAAAAGACGCTCCAAGACTTGCACATATCGCATGAACGAAACGAATCCGAAAACATATCGATACTTATTGAAGAAACAGGGGATGCCTTCCAGGGCATCCCCAAGCTTAGACGCTTGAGTCTCCTTGAATATTTACTTGGGGTGGCTTGTGCATCCCCAAGATTGAGCTCTTGCCTCTCTTCCTTTTCCTCATATCGAGACCTCCTCGATCAAACACTTCATCCACACAAAACTTCAACAGAAAACTCGGTAAGATCCGTTAGTATAATAAAGCAAATCTGTTAGTATAAACTCAGAAGCATTGTGTCTACTTTAATATAGCTTTTTCATGGCTTAATCCTCTGATAGCAATTGATAGTTTCATCAAAACAAGCAAACTATGCATCAAAAACAGAATCTGTCAAAAACAGAACAGTCTGTAGCAATCTGAACATTCACCATACTTATGGTACCCCAAAAATTCTACCAAAATTGGGAAAACTAAAAAAGTTGTACATAAAGACAATGCAAAAAGAATCATAACCGTTTGACATTCCAATAAGAAATGTAAAATCGCACACTACAGCCAAAGTTTCTGTCCTGCACCGTACAAACCAACAAGCATTGTAAACATCCTAAAGGAAAACCTTGGCACATTATTTTTATAAAACAATGGAATTGTAAAAGGGGATAATTATTTTTTATGAAAAGTTTCTGTAATCAAGATTCACAAAGTTTCCGTGAGCATGAACAAAGTTCAAGGAGCTCTCCCACTTCAACAATGCTTGTCTCTCACACTTTCACTTTCCTTTTTGAAAAGTTTTGGGTTCCCCTCTTTATTTTTTTTGTTTCTAGACTATATAAAAGCACTCAACAGAAATAAATGACTCTCTAAAACTTCCGGGTTGTCTCCCTAGCAGCGCTTTCTTTAAAGCCATTAAGCTAGGCATATGGTGCTCAAGTAATGGATCCACACGGATCCCAAGGTATATCAAAGCAAATTTTAATTAACAATGATTTGTAATTTAGTAGTGCGCACAAAGTAACATATATAATGCAAAAATGAAGTATAACTCTCTTCCTATGCATTGGCATGTCATAAAGGAACAATTCATGCACACCAAGTAAAGGCCAATGCATAGTATAAGCAGTTTCTTGCAATTCTATCGTGTTGGAAACATAGAGAGGTGGAGATATAGTTCCTCTCTCATAATAATTGCAATTAGGAGCAGCAAGCACATGCATATTATATCTATCAAAATCATCATGTGCAATGGTAAAAGGCAACCGATCAATATAATCCTTAGTAAGCACAAACTTCTCCAATATAGTGTAGTTTGGAGAATTCAAAAAGATAATAGGACTATCATGCGTGGGTGCAATAGCAACAATTTCATGTTTAACATAAGGAACTATATCAAGTTTATCTCCATAAGCATAATTCATATTGGCATCTTGGCCACAAGCATAACAAGCATCATCAAAAAGGGGTATTTCAAGAGAATCGACGGGATCATAATAATCATCATAGCAATCATCCTTCGGTAAGCACGAAGGGAAATTAAACAATGTATGAGTTGAAGAGTTACTCTCATTAGAAGGTGGGCGCGGGTAGCTAATCCGCTCTTCCTCCTTTTGTTCTTCGCTCTCCTCATCATCATTTTCATCCAATGAGCTTACAATTTCATCAATTTCTTCTTCCATAGACTCCTGCAAGATATTAGTCTCTTCTTGGACAGCAGAGAATTCCTCAATATATAGTTTAACATAAGGATTAGAAGCATAATTATCATAACAATATTCAAGTATGGAATAAATTTCAGATTTATAGAGAGTAGCATCATAATTTTCAATCAAAGAAGCAATTTCATAAGCACCCTTAAAAGCAACAAATTCTTCAGTTTGTCGAACATCATAGTAATTATAAACACCCTTAACATACGAAGATATGATTCCATTATCACTAGACAAGCATTGATAGGGAATGTGTTTCTTAGGGTTTTTAGAACAACAAGTAAAATCATATAGTTCGCATAAAGTCCAAGCATAGCATTGCGAACGATGAATTTGATCCAATAAAAGTTTCCCTTTTTCAGATATACGGTGTCGCACATAACAAGCATGCTCATCTAAAGATTTGCCCTCAACAAAGCAAGTTGGGGTTTCAGCACGAGCACATAGGGATTGAAGATAATCCAAGTAAAAAGCTTCAGTAGTGTGATAGATTTTGAGTGGTTCTTCAACCATTGATGCAGTAGGTACAACATTTTTTTGGTACTTTGCGTTTCCTACCCATAACTAAAGATAGAGAACAACTAAGAATAACAAATAAAATTACTTAGTGATAAAGCAAACAAGCACACACGAGAATATTCACCCCACACTATGACTCCCCGGCAATGGCGCCAGAAAAAAGGTCTTGATAACTCCACAAGTGTAGGGGATCAGTTGTTGCCTCTTTTGATAAGTAAGAGTGTCGAACCCAACAAGGAGCTAAAGGCAGAACAAATATTCCCTCAATTTCTATCGACCACCGATACAACTCTACGCACGCTTGACGGTCGCTTTACCTAGAACAAGTATGAAACTAGAAGTACTTTGTAGGTGGTGTTGGATAGGTTTGCATGATAATAAAGAACACGTAAATAAAAAGTAGGGGCTGTTTAGATAAAGAAGCAATAAAGTAAATATAGCAAGTGTGGAAAAGTGGTGGTAGGAGTTGTGAAATTGTCCCTTAGCAATTGACTACTTTACTAGACCGATAATCACTATTGCAATTCTATTTGAGGCAGAGGCATAAGCTAACATACTTTCTCTACTTGGATCATATGCACTTATGATTGGAACTCCAGCAAGCATCCGCAACTACTAAAGATCGTTAAGGTAAAACCCAACCATAGCATTAAAGTATCAAGTCCCCTTTATCCCATACATAAACAACCTACTTACTCGGGTGCTTCTGTCACTCACGCCACCCACCATAATCAAATCATGAACATATTGCAAACCCTACAGCGGGAATCCCTCATGCTTGCGCGACACGGAGGGCACAACAGGAAAGCACCAATAATAAAACATGCAACTCAAACCAATCATAGCAATTCATCAATCAACGGTAGGACAACGAGAATCTACTCAGAAATCATAGGATGACAACACATCATTGGATAATAATATGAAGCATAAAGCACCATGTTCAAGTAGAGGGTACAGCGGGTTGCGGGAGAGTGGACCACTGAATATAGATGGGGGAAGGTGATGGAGATCTTGGTGAAGATGATGGAGGTGTTGGTGAAGATCGTGGTGATGATGATGGCCCCCGGCGGTGTTCCGGCGCCACCGGAAGCAAGGGGGAGAGAGCCCCCCTTCTTCTTCTTCTTCCTTGACCTCCTCCCTAGATGGAAGAAGGGTTTCCCCTCTGGTCCTTGGCTCCCATGGCGTGGGAGGGGCGAGAGCCCCTCCGAGATTGGATCTATCTCTCTATCTCTCTCTGTTTCTGCGTTCTGGGATTCTGCCCTAGCACCGTTTCTTTTATATCCGGAGATCTGTAACTCCGATTGGATTGAAACCTTTGCCCAGATCTTTTTACAAAAATTAGCTTTCTTGCGGCCAAAGAAGGGCATCAGCCGCCTTACAAGGGGCCCAGGAGGGTGGGGGGCGTGCCCACCTAGAGTGGGCGTGGGCCCCTGTCTCGTGGCCACCTTGGGCACCTTCTTGCGTTGATTTTACTTCCCAAAAATCACAAATATTCCAAAATAATTCTCCGTCCGTTTTTATCCCGTTTGGACTCCATTTGATATGGGGTTTCTGCGAAACATAAAACATGCAACAGACAGGAAATGACACTAGGCACTGGATCAATATGTTAGTCCCAAAAAATAGTATAAAAATTTGCCAAAAGTATATGAAAGTTGTAGAATATTGGCATGGAACAATCAAAAATTATAGATACGATGGAGACGTATTAGTGCCATCAAAGTGCACGACTCACTTACGCACTGCCTATCTCCATTTTCTTGAATGACATGTGCACCTTGATGCTAGATGTCCCGCGTGTTGGCAAAGGGATGAACAAAGCTTATGTAAAAAAAAGTGGAAGAACATAGATTACCGACGACCGAGAAGGAGCAGGGAACCTCCTGGTGGAGCATCCGCACTCATAATATTTTATATTATTCAGTGACATAAAATCAACCAAATCTCTCGTCTAGCTGGTTCATGCATTTTCCCCTGTTTTTTGCCGCCTCCCCACCTACAAAACCGCCTCGCGACGGCCCAATTCCTCTCGAAACACCTAGGGAGGCGATTGAACCAAACAAGTCTAACTTGTTTTTAGTGGGTACATTGGCGTGGCATCGAAAGGGTGTGATAGCCGACTTTGGCAAAATAATTGACTACCACGTTGGCATACATAAGCATGGGGCCCACTTGTCAGTGTGCTAGACGGAGGAAGGAACGCGAGACAAAATGGAGTGCGGAAGGGTGCGAATCGATTAGCTCACGTGTGATGACCACTAGAACAATCCACTCAGTTGTATTACGTTAAAAAAGAGTAGGTGACCGTGCGCTTGGCTCTTCGCCTCTTCCGGAAGTCGAACAATGAACTGCTGCACGTCCATCGCCTGTATTAAGCGCACTATCGTGAAACAAAAGGTTCTCCTCGTCCTACGAGCCACCGCGTGCGCGTGAGCGAGGGAGAAGTCGTACTAGTAGTAAGCAAAGCTTCTCCTTGTTTGCGAGTTGATGGTACACATGAAATGTTGTGTATTACTCTCCAAAAAGGGCTGAAGGTGTCCATGGATACCATCCCGTGCTCCATCATTCAGTGCGTGCATGATTCACGTTCCATTGAGAAAATAATGTTGCGTACGTGCCATCATATAGAATAACTTAGTTTATAAAAAAAGCGTCACCGCGTCATGATCGAACTTTGATTCGTCCACGTGTGGTTCCCATGAACAACTACTACACTCGCCAAATTATCTGGTGAGCTGCCTCTTCCTACAGAAATGAGCTCACCATTTACCTGCTCGTGAGTATTAGGGAAAGAGGCAAAGAGTACCTGCATCTGTGCCCGCACCTCTTCTCTTCGTGCTTGTATTCCTTTTAAACACGTCAACCCAGTGTAGTTACATGATACATGATGTAGGGTAGAACCCTAGATGCCCGATCTTTCACGAAATGGAGGGGATCCCGCGAAGAATACAAAGAACACGGGGGAAACGAGAGGAACACTCAAGAACAAGTGCAATCACACATCCACTAGACAATCAAACACACAAGATCCACAAGGTACATGAACAACAAAGGGAAAGATACAAGGTAAACTTCATATCCAAGAAGAGATCTTGAGGGGGGGACCTCCCGTGAGGGGGGTCTTGATGATATCCCGCAGGATCTTCTCCTAGTTGGAGGTCTTGGCCTCCAATGGAGTAGACTCTCTATCTCTCTCTCAAGAGGAGAAGGTAGGAGCAAGGCTCACATACAGATGATCTATCACTTTGCTAACCCTTGAAATGGGAAGGAGGAGGTCTATTTATAGTCTAAGCCACAAAGGGGTAAGTGAGGGGGCGGAATGGGTACATGGGCCTCGGCCCGAAATGTTGCACACAAGCAAGGCCCGGATGATCTGAATGGGGGTCCGGATGATCCGGCCGTCGGCCCGGATAATCCGGGAGCAGGTACGGATGATCCGGCATCATGACGAAGCTTCAGGTGTCGTCGACGCATTTATTTGGATGATCCGGGGAAGGTTCGGATGATCCGGCTGGTTCCGGATGATCCGGACAGACGGACGTACATCCGGCCTGACTCTAGCAGCCGCTCTGTCTTATTCTTCTCCTTTCTTCCGTCTTCTCTTACATGCTTCCCTCGCGGATGGTGCAGACGTACACTTGCGCTTGCACTCCTCCTCGACATCCGTGAAGTTCTGACCATACCTATGCATGCACACGGGAGAAGTGTCAAGTAGTATACCATCCTCGAAGGGGTCAAGTGAAGACGTGTAAAGGACATGATTCACCTTTATGTATGTGAAGTAGATGTCGCACATGTCACTTGCCAAACGAACTCTTGACATGGTGATGTCCGTAGGATGCTCTGCATCATCGCCTCCCCCTTGGGAAAGATCCGACCTCGGATCAAAAACTAAATCTTCATGGGAAAGAGATGGCGTCGCCATGTAGGAGTGGTCAATCACCAAGTTCTCTTCACCTTGAAGCTCGAAATGGGCACTCTCCAATGTCGCATTGTATCGTGATTCCTTCAAAAGAAGCAAGGACAACAAATACTTGGAAAAACAAATGTGGTTAGAGGTAGTGCAAAACCAAGCATTCGATAGGTGAGTCACCAAACAAGTGTCGTCATCATGCAAAGCATATGGTGTGACAAAGGATTGTGACATGGCATGTAAGCATGTCAATCGAGCACAATGAAAGATATCATGGGGACATGCATGTAAATGTGAGGTAGTGACGCAAATATGCGTAACAAGAGAATAAGCATCTACCTCAAAGTCATAGCAAGCATTCACAAAGCGCTCAATGAAAGGTCTATGGTAGGCATAGGAATCCTTCACAACACCATATGAAATGAAGTGTCTAAACACATGGGTCAAGTGCAAGACAATCCAAGCATAACGTGCATAGGGTGTAGTGAAGATAGTGTGGCACTCAACACAATAGAAAGAGCAATTATTCATCTTGTGTGAGGCAATCAAGTAAAGCATGTGACAAGCAATGGGACATGGCATATGTGAAGAGATGACATTGGTGCAACCAAGCATGTGATAGTATCAAGTAATCCAAGAATTGGATGCAACACACAAGGTATATATGTCATGAGGCATGGAAATGTAGCAATCATGGGTGAAAGCTATATCTCGAACATGCGTGCAAATGGTGCAAGAAACACATGAAGTGTGATCCAAAATATCCAATCTCAAAAAGGATGTCACCTTGAAAGCATGTCCTTGTGCATTCTTCACAATGCCGAAACACAAGCAAGTGCGATGTAGAATCGTTGTGGTAGAAGGTGGATCACTCTCAAGAGCTTGAATGGTCAACTCACGAGAGGTGGAAGTCGACATGAAGTCCAAGTAACCTACACATGCACACAACAAAACAAAGAACGTATGCGCAGGTTAGATAAACACGTCATCCATCGTGATGGTTCTCTTCTCTTGCACATAACCATTAGTAGCAAAAGTGCATGAGAATATGAAGAAACCATCTCAATGTTCATGGCACTAGGCATATGGTGCAAAGAAGGAAGACAAGCATGCTTCACAAGAAATATGTCAAAATCTCCAATCATATGTGAGAATGCTATGGAGGCAATCTCATTAGAAAGATTAAAGACATTGTTGCACTCAATACATGTCAAATCACCTAGCATGAGAGAGGCAACACATGGAGATATATGACAAGAAGCAATGACAATCATGTGCAAAGCATGTAGATGGTTGTCATCAACCCCATGAAATGAGCAAGTATGAATCATTGGTGATGCAACAAGGCAAGCAAGCATAGTGATCAAGTCGTGCAAACTAGTGGAGCGGAGATGCAACACACTAGAAGAAATCATGGCAATCATGTCATGTGAGTAAATAAGAGATATAGGAAATGCACATGACATATCGCAAGCACGAACGCAAAGCAAGATGAAAGTCTCATCATAGGAATGGTGCACAAAGCAAACATGGCAATAACAAGCAATATCTCCACCAAGCTTGCAAATACACATACAATTATTGATAATCAATCATCATGTGTAATGCAAATAATGGGTCACAAATGCATGGCAAAGGCATAGGAATAAGCATATCATGCAAAGTGAACATGACAAGATGGGCATATAATATGTATTGGACAACAACCCATAGCCAAGTGAGGGTCATGTAGAAGAAATACGTGAAGTTTTTGCGCCATGGGAATGGTGGTAAGGACAATCCACGGGATCCCAAGTCATCATTGCTCTTTAGAGCTCGTTTTGTCAACTCATGGGATTGTTGTGACGGCCTGGATTTTGACTTGTCTCTTTTTCTGGACTTTATTTGCCCTTGCTTTGGATTTGAGTTTTTTGGAATCAATTCTAATGGACTTATCACTTGGGCATGCCCTTAACTTTCACCCAAGTGACCTATCTACCTCTCATTCAACCTCATTTCTATGAAAAATCCCAAAATGGCCCACCTTCCTGAGCAAAAACTGGTGCTCCAAAGCAACCCTCATTTTTATTGTTCCAGAAATCCTGAGATAATTCCTAAATATTCTTTGAACCTTGGCCCACCTTCCTGAGCAAAAATATTGCATGACTTTTTGTAATATTTTTGCTACAGAAAATCATTTCACTTCTGGCCTAAAATGCACTTTGTACAGTAAGTGTATTTTTCTTTGATCCAATGGAGCTGGTTTTTCTTAAGCATCATTACCCTCCTAAGAAAATCTTAACCCCAGGAGATCAGCCCTAACCACCTTCTAGAAGCCCTCCAAACATGGCGACCAAGTTTCTGACCAGAAACTTGCTAGCAAGCTCAAGTTCTATCAGGTCGGCCTGGCATCGAATTCTCAACTTTCCTAGACCTAACACTGCACGAATAACACCCCAGACAACGTTTGGCCGAGTGTGGGTATCATTTTGACCATGCCAGCTTGGTGACCGCATGAGGACATTCGCACTGGCATGTGTTCGACGCGCTCTGCGTCGCGCCAGTGCCTCTGTTCGGCGTGTGCTCGAGCCAGAGCTCGCCGACGACTGCCGCACCGTGCCACCAGCCTAGACTCATAACTAATGACCCCTTCCTGGCGCTTGCCGATGCCGGAGACGCCGTAGCGAGCTTGGGAACGTCGCGGCCAAAAGCCACAATGCGCCCGTGCCCATGTCTTCTTCCCCCTCTGCTTCCTGTGCTCGCCCGCGAGCTGCAATAGCTCCCGCGTGATCGCTGAGCTCTCCCCTCCTCACTAGCACCCTTCGTCATACTTCTTCCAGTGAACTCCAGCGGTGCCACGTATAACCCTCCACCTCCGGCTATATATAGAGCCCCTACCTCCGCTCCGAAGCCTCACACCACACCACCCAACCACCATGACCCCGTAGTTTAGCCGCAGCCCAGCCGGGCAGGCCTCTGGCCGCCGTCCCCGACCCGAGCTCGCCGGCGACCCCCGCAGCCCCTCCACCCCTTTCTAGAGCCCCTCGAGCTTGATCCACTCTGAAGGCGCATCCTTGGAGGACCACTGGTGCCATCTGGAAGCATTGGAGCCACTGGAGTCGCCCCTCTCCGTCGCCTTCTTCCTCTCCGGTGAGCCCCGACCGCAATCGCCGCTCGCGAGCTTGATTGCGAGCAGCTCTGTCCATCCCCCAACAAGCCATGGGTACAGGCAGGTGCGCCGTGACCCCCTCTCCACTTCTATCCCTCTGGAATCGCCCAAGAACCTCTCCTCACCGGCGTGAGCTCCGGCGAAGCGTTGCCGTGGTCTGTTTCTTCTCCCCCCTCTCTCCTGACCGGTGGGGCCCGTTGTCAGCCTCTCCACTCGCGCCCGAAGCAGTACGAGTGGAGGCGTATTCTGCGTTTATGCCATCGACGTCACCCCCTGTTTTTTCTGTTTAATTCAAATTAATTCAAAAATTTGACCAGAACTTTGTCCAGTGATAACTTTTAAACTATAAGTCCAAATGAGTTGATTCTTTTTGCATTGTGTTTGTTTTGAAGAGCACTCGCAGCACACCAAAGTGTGGATTATCCCTTGCTTCCTAGAATTTCTGGTAATTTTCAGAATGGTTTTTGATATTTTTTTTGTGGTTTTTAAATATTTTCAGAGGGAGAGACTTGCCTTTAAGATAACCATGAGGAGTGTGAACCTCCTCTGCACTAAGGCAAGCCACACCATCATTTGGATGGTGTCATTTCAATATCTATGATTTTGCTTACTTGAATATGAGTTATTTTCATGCATATAAATTAGTTAAATAAATATTGGTTAGTGCGAGTTACTTTGTCATGCTTGAAATGCTTTCTTAAGTTACTGGTTGAATGCATGAACTAGTTTGGTCAAGTAGAATAAAGTTTTAACTAGTGAATATGCTTTTATAAATAATGGTAGTTCCTTCATGATAAATGAATTTTCCTATAAATGATGAGATAATTAAAATGATGCGTGGTAAATACTAGTGAAGAAGAACCAGCAAAGTTTGATGATGATTAGTGCAAGAAAATCATTTTTATGATGTTGATCCGTTCATGGGAGTGTTATGCTTTGCATGATGAATAGTTGCATGATCATGGCATCGGACGACTTGGGGTGATTTCATTTTCAAGTTAAATCTGATAATAATCCAACTTGAATATGACATTGATCAAGTCGTGGTGCCACTGAATCAGGTTTTTCCTCAGTGCGACCACATTTACCTTTATGGGGAGGTCTTGATTTGGTCTGTTGTCATGCCTCTTGCCAGTGCCTCCAATGAGGGAAGGTTATGGGCGTGCGGTACCCTGGCCCAGTAAGCAGACATAACCTTGTGTGCCTGTTTGTTTTTATGGTATCTTGTCCCCATTTTGGACCGTTTTTGCCACGACGGTGGCCGTTGATGCCTTTGGTAGGCATGGGGCCACCCATGACTTAGCCCTGAGAGGGAGTTGGTCGGAGTGGCCGGAAGAGTGTCACGACAAAGGAAGGGTTTCATCACAATACCATTGGTCCACCCGAATGGGATGCCAAGGCCAAGGATTCCGAGGTGTGGGTAAAGTGCGCTACCTCTGCACAGTGTATTCAATCTATCGATAGCCGCGTCCTCGGTTATGGACACAACTCGTGAGTATGTCACACCATGGATCAACATTAATAAGTAATCGTGCACACGAAAGATTTATTATTGGCACTAGTTTTGTGATGATCTGTGGGATCATGAGATGATCATGAATGTTGGTTTCAGTTGTGATCCGGGTATGATCACCGTTTGGTTACGAGGTAACCCGTCTGGTAAGCGAGTCCGAGGGACTCGGTGCACAAGTTTGTTTCATCGCATCAGTAATATGATTTGCATTGCATTAACCTGAATAATTGTCATGATATTGTTTTCCATTATGCTTATGTTTGTTGTGAGCTTGCAAGTACATTCAATGTACTGACCTGGCGTGTCATGCCAGATTTCAGGCAAATCCTATCGGATCAGTGTCTAGATCGTATCCACGTTGGTGTCCCTTCGCTATGGATTTCCACTTTGTCTATGTTCCGCTGCCGCGTAGTTTATGTGATCGAGGCCCCCTCATGTTCATTAAATAATGTACATACTATTTAGTCACACCATGTGTGCCGCTTGGCCTCTCAACTTGATGTAATATCAGACTTATGTTTCCGCTAGCATTAATAAAGCGGTTGTTTCTGTACCATGTTGTTGTGTGTTGCCGGAAGACTTGATCTCTGGGTTGGCAATACAAGGTAAACCGGTTGCTCTGAGCAGGGGTGCCACAACGCTTGGTATCAGAGCCACGCTGACTGTGGGGCACGCTAGACCGTTAGTGCGTTAGATGAACAGTAGATATTTTTATCTGAGTGCCGGTAGTCATAGAAATTGATTTCTGCATTGCATGCATTTTATCTATTGTTATTACTAACCGTCTGATGGTTGTGAGTGTAGATGGCTCCAGTTCTGATCATGTACCATCCCGAGCCAGCTCCGTACACATCGCCTCACCTGCTTCAAAACGTGTGGCGACGACTCTATCCAGAGGGTGCTGATCCAGTGTATTTGGTGTATCAGGAGCATCTGGCCAGTTCGCTGTATGAGTACTATGCTGAGGTCACTCTACACCACAGTTCCCCTTCCGGTGCTTCCACTCGTTCCTCTAAGGGTGGTTTCACTTCTACGCCATCTCAGGTTGTTCAGTTTTCTACAATCAAGGCTCTTGTAGACTTGCGCTACAACGAGGTTCGCATGCACACCCACCTAGGTTTCTACTACTACCCATCTCTGCACGAGAATGGGCATATCCACTTTCCTCTTATTGATCCGGTGTGCGATCATCCTTCTAGCCACCTTTCTTGCTATATCACTGCCAGTTATCTCTTGATCTATGAGTTATCCTGAGAGCTAACCCGAGCCCGGATAGCCCTTGCCGCAGCTCGGAACAGGAACCCTCCACCTACTGTTGGTTTCACTCCCGATGTTCCTCTAGCCTTGGTTACCCCGGTGACCACTCAGGGTACCACTAACCCTTGGTAGTGACCCCTTGCAGTGCCCCTACTGCGTGGGCTTCCCTTGTTGCTACTCCTGCAGCCCCTATGCTTACATCTCACCCCGCACCTGCCCCTGAGGGAGAGTCCTCGAGGCAGCATCTCCGTGTCTCTTTTAACCTGGAGGTCTCCACTATCAGTTCAGGATCTGAGTACGGCTCGAGAGAGGAGCCCGCAGCAGCACCAGCCGAGCAGTAGCTCGCTAGAGTATCGCCTTCGTCATGAGGATGATGTATGGATGTAGTCGTATGTGTCATGATGCTTAGTGTCATGTATGAGGTTAGTGAACCCGTCATGACGTGTGTCTTCCATGTTGAGTCTATGTATAATTATGTTGGAACCTTTTTGTTCGCCTTGATTTCTTTTTGCCGTTTTCTTCTGGGATTGTCGCTGGCATTTCCTCCCATTCTTGGATATTTCTCATCGTGGTTGCTTTGTATTGGGAAAATCAATAATAGGGTGACGCGGGGAGGCAGCAGCAACCACGCTTCTGAGGATGTCCTTGTCCATCGCTCTGCAAGACAGGCGGGACATTCCCTCGAGCCGTACCAGCCACCACCGCCTCCACCGCCACATCCGCCCTCCCTTGAGCAAATCATGCGTATGTTTGAAGAAAGAAGGAACAACGATCTGATTGAGCTGTTGAGAAGTGTGCAAGCTATGGTTGGACAGAATGGAAATCGGAATGGTCATTACTCCAAGCTGTGAGATATTTAGAGGACCAAGCCTCCCTGTTTCAGTCAAGTTATTGATCCTTTGGAAGGCGATGATTGATTGAGGACTATTGAGAAGAAGCTGGAAATTGCTCGCACTAAAGAAGGAGACAAGGTTCCATTCGCTACGCATTATCTTGAAGGAGGTGCCGCTATATGGTGGGATAATGCTAAGGCTATGTGGCCCGCGGACGAAGAGATTACTTTGACCAAATTCAAGGATCATTTCCGCAAGTATCATATTCCCGCCGGGATTATGAAAATCAAGCAGCGTGAATTCCCCGCTCTCACTCAAGGAAGACAATCCGTAGGTGAGTACCTGCACAAGTGTAATAATTTGGCCTGCTATTCTCTTTATGATGTGGCCACAGAAGAAAGGAAGGTCGACAGATTTCTTGGAGGACTGAACCAACACCTCAGATGCACTCTCAGTATGTTTGATTTCCCGGATTTCCAAACTCTGGTGAACAAGGCCCTCATCACAGAAAGGGGGCACAAGCTCATGCACAACAACAGGTCCGCTAATAATGACCACAACGCAAATTCGAGCCTAAGAAGGATATGCAACTAGTGCAGAAGGCTCGTACGTGGCAGCAGGCTCAGGATGAGTACAAACCCAATTGGCAGCAGAATGTCAACAAGACCACTACTCAAGTCAAGAATGTCATGACCAGTCCGGTGCGTGAAGAATGTCAGCGCAACAATTCATGCTTTAGTTGTGGACAAACCGGACATTCTGCCAGAGAGTGCCGCAAGAACGGCAAGACAACAACTCCACTCCATCCACAAGTCAACCACTTGGAGTCATTCTCCGTCCCAAGGGCCATCTAAGGCCAAATTCATCACCTCTCCGCCGACGAAGCCCAAGAAGACCCAGAAGTTGTCATTGGTATGTTTCCTGTTAATAACATACCTACAATAATTTTATTTGACTCTCGGGCTTCCCACTCTTTTATTTGTGGAGTTTTGTTTCCCAAAACAAATTTCCTTGCTCGGTTTTGGGAAAAAGCATGATGGTACAATCCTCAGCATCGGTGCTCCGAAGCAATCTGGTCTGCCGTAATTTGGAAATTGATATCAAGGGAGTCAAGTTTCCGACGTACTTGATAGTCATCGAGTCTACCAAATTGGATATTATTATGGGAATGAATTGGTTAACCCAATATCAAGTATGCAGCAACTATGCGACCAGAGAAGTCACCATGACAAGTCAGGAAGGTCGAACCACAAATTTTTATGCCCGCAGGAGCATACCCAAGAAGGAAATGGTTTTCACGGTTGTGGCTGAAGAATTGGAATTGATTCCTATGGTCAATGAGTGTCCAGATGTACTTCCTGAGGAATTACTAGGAATGCCGCCAGACAGGGAGCTTGAGTTTGCACTTGACTTGGTGCCTGGAACCGCACCGATATACAAGAAGTATTATCGGATGCCTTCGTCAAAATTAATGGAATTAAAGAAACAACTTGATGAGATGCTACAGAACGGATACATCCGTCCAAGCTCTTCACCTTGGGGGTCACCCGCTATATTTGTGGATAAAAAGGACAACAGTCTTTAGATGTGTGTGGACTACCGACAGCTGAATGGCGTCACCATCAAGAACAAATATCCACTGTCGAGGATTGATGACTTGTTTGATCAACTCATTGGGGCCAAAGTATTCCCCAAGATTGATTTGAGGACCGGATACCACCAACTCAAAATCAAGAAGGAAGATATTCCCAAGACCGCGTTCACAACTTGGTACGGTCTTTATGAATATACCGTTATGTCCTTCGGTCTCACCAACGCCCCTGCCTTTTTCATGCATATGATGAATAAGGTGTTTATGGATTTCCTGGATAAGTTTGTGGTGGTATTCATCGATGACATCCTCATCTACTCAAAAGGCAAAGAAGAGCACAAGGAACACCTCATAGCAGTTTTACAAAGGCTCAGTGACGATCAGCTTTATGCAAAGTTCAACAAGTGCGAGTTTCGGCTCAAGCAAGTTGGGTTTTTAGGGCACGTTCTCTCAACAGAAGCGATAGCTGTGGATCCAAGTAAGGTGAAAGATGTGCTTGATTGTACCGCACCCACGACAGTCTCTGAAATCTGGAGTTTCCTTGGGTTAGCCGGATATTACCGTCGGTTTATCGAAGGACTCTCTAAGATTGCCAAGCCAATGAAAGAGCAACTCAAGAAGGATAAGAAGTTTGAATGGACTGAGGACTGCTAAAGGAGCTCCAATGAGCTAAAAACCCGACTGATGTCAGCACCTGTATTGATTCTTCCTGACATCTACCATAGTTTTGATGTATACTGCGACGCCTCCAGGAAAGGCCTTGGATGTGTACTCATGCAAGATGGCAAGGTTGTGGCCTACGCATCCCGACAACTACGGCCTCATGAAGGGAACTATCCAACTCATGATTTGGAATTGGCCGATGTTGTGCATGCTTTAAAATTTTGGAGAAACTATCTTATTGGAAAAAGGTGTCAGATATTTACCGACTACAAGAGTCTCAAATATATATTAACTCAACCAGATTTAAACCTTCGTCAGCGAAGATGGCTCGAGTTGGTCAAGGATTACGACCTCGGGATAAACTATCATCCGGGTAAAGCTAATGTGGTTACTAATGCCCTCAACCACAAGCTGGCCAGTTTGAATGCCTTAATGGATTCCTTGCCACCTGAACTTCACGAAGAGATCGCTCAGCTCAATTTGGTGATAGTTGATGCCAGTCTTGCCAGCATATTGGAAGTTTCTCCTACCCTCGAGGAGTAAATTCGCAGAGCCTAGGAAGATGACGTGTCGCTTCAATCACATGCCAAGTGTATGCTAGAAGGAAAGACACATGATTTCTCCCCGGATCAGCAAGGTACACTAAGGTTTCGAGGAAGGATTTGCGTACCCAACCAAACAGATCTGAGAAAGAAGATATATGTAGAAGCACACAAATCTTTGTATTCAATTCACCCAGGTGGTACCAAAATGTACGAAGACCTTCACCGGGTATTCTGGTGGGATGGGATGAAGAAAGATATTGCATATTTTGTCGCTTGATGTGATATATGCAACAAAGTAAAGTCAGAACACCAAAAGCCCGCAGGACTCCTTCAGCCTCTACCTGTATCACAATGGAAATGGGATGATGTCTGCATGGATTTCATCACTAGCCTACCAAGGACTGACCGAGGAAATGACACAATATGGGTCATAGTGGACAGAGTAACGAAGGTAGCCCACTTCCTTCCCATCCGGACCACCTACCGTGCCGATCAACTTGCATAGTTATATGTGGCCCAAATCTTCAACTTGCATGGAGTGCAAAATACAATCACTTTAGATAGAGGATCTCTCTTCACTTCAGCCTTTTGGTCATGTCTTCATCAAGCTTTGGGGAGTGCACTAAAATACATCACATCTTATCATCCCCAGACAGACGGAAAGAATGAGTGAGTAAACCATATACTCGAAGATATGCTCCGAGCATGTGCTTTGGCCCAAGGATCCAAGTGGTAAGATTGTCTGCCTTATGCTGAGTTTTCCTACAACAACAGTTTCCAGACCAGCTTGAAGATGTCACCTTATGAAGCTCTATACGGTCGTAAGTGCCTCACTCCAGTAAACTGGTCTCAGACCAGAGACAGCCGCATTTTCGAAATGGATTTAATGATGGAGGTTGAGAAGCAAGTCAAGGAGATCCGAGACAGACTACAGTTGGCTAAGTCACGGCAGAAGAGTTATTATGATGCAAAGCACCCACAGATCAGTTTCGAACCCGGAGAGCACGTGTATCTCCAAGTCACTCCTATGAAAGGGGTCAAGAGATTTTAGACCCGAGGAAAATTGGCACCCATATATATTGGTCCATTTCCAGTCATGGCCAGAGTCGGAACAGTTGCTTATCAGTTGGAGTTGCCCCCGGAATTGTCAGAAGTACACAATGTGTTCCATGTCTCACAATTGAGAAGATGTATCTCGCCACTAGAGAAAAGAACTGGTATGGCAGAGATAGAACTTGCTAAGGATTTAACATATGAGGAGAAACCGATCAGATATTGAATGAGACAAAGAGAGTCACTCGCAGCAAAGTTATAAGGTTTTATAAGGTTCAATGGGAGCGTCACACTGAGGAAGAGGCAACCTGGGAAAGAGAGGATTTTCTGAGGACTGCCTACCCAGAACTATTTTCCCAAGCAACCAAATCTCGAGGATAAGATTCATCCTAAGTGGGGGAGGTTTGTGACAACCTGGATTTTGACTTCTCTCTTTTTTTGGACTTTATTTGCCCTTCCTTTGGATTTGAGTTTTTGGGATCAATTCAAATGGACTTATCACTTGGGCATGCTATCAGCATTCTGGATTGATCCCAAAAACGGGGCTATCTAGACTTGCCTACCTGCGGCCCACCGCGTGGCTCCATCAACGACCTGGTACGGCCCAACTTCAGCATCAACAACTCAAGACCCTCGCGAGGGGCCCAGCCTCGCAAGGCGGACGACACCAAGACCCGCGAGGGGATCGGCCTCCTCAGGTTGGCTACTGAGGGGCGGAGAGTTCTATTCAAGGTGCACCTCACGAGGCTCAGCTAACGTGAGCCATGATGACCAAGTCCAGGAGGCCACCAGGCGGGCACCAGCAGGCGCAGAGCGCCAGTTTCCCCTTTGATGCAAGGGAGGCAAGCCATAGGCGCGGAGTCCTGAGGAATCAGCCAAAGGTTTCCATTCTGGTTCAACAAGACCAAGACCGCTGGGACGGGAGGACGGAGGTCATCATCGAGCCCACCGCAGCGTCACGACCAGAGACTTTTCACAGGTGTCGGTGTCAAAACTGGTGGATCTCGGGTAGGGGGTCCCGAACTGTGCGTCTAAGGCTAATGGTAACAAGAGGCAGGGGACACGATGTTTTACCCAGATTCGGGCCCTCTCGATGGAGGTAATACCCTACTTCCTGCTTGATTGATCTTGATGATATGAGTATTGCAAGAGTTGATCTACCATGAGATCATAGAGGCTAAACCCTAAAAACTAGCCTATGTTTATGATTGTTGTTGTCCTACAGACTAAACCCTTCGGTTTATATAGACACCGGAGGGGGCTAGGGTTACATGGAGTCAGTTATAGAGAAGGAGATCTACATGTCCGAATTGTCAAGTTTGCCTTCCACACAAAGGAGAGTCCCATCTGGACACGAGACGAAGTCTTCAATCTTGTATCTTCATAGTCCAACAGTCCGGCCAAAGTATATAGTCCGGCTGTCCGAGGACCCCTTAATCCAGGACTCCCTCAGTAGCCCCTGAACCAGGCTTCAATAACGATGAGTTCGGCACGCAGATTGTCATCGGCATTGCAAGGCGGGTTCCTTCTCCGAATACTCCATAGAAGATTTCAAACACAAGGATCGTGTCTGGCTCTGCAAAACAAATTCCACATACCATCGTAGAGAGCACAATATTCGACAAATCTAATCTGCTGACAGCTTTTTATAGCATGACATCATGCCACTGTCCAATCATTATTCGAACCGTTTTCACAACCAGCTACTGCACGTAATGCGAGGCGGTTTCCTCGACACGTCTTGTCGAAGCAGAGATGGTGTCCCCTTATCACGGGATTCTCATCAATACGGGTGTGGGTAACCCAACCGCGCCATCAATCATGGCGCTTGGGAAATAAGTGATTTTAACGGGCAAGTGAGGAGGCGCACAGTTTCTACCGCCTTTATAAAGAGATAGGGATTCTCCTCTTTCACCCACACCTTCTTCCTTCTTCGCTCATCTATTCTCGCACGCTCGACCTCCAGCGCCCCAGTTCTCACCTTCTCCGTATAGCCAAACATATCTGGAGCGGGAGGAAAGTGGATGTCCTCCTCTGTCACGGAGGAGGACATTACGAAGCTTCGGGCGACTGGATACTTGGCCGCAGACATCGCGCACCGACTCCCGAACGTGGGGCAGATCATTCCGACTCCGGGACCCCACGAGAGGGTTGTGTTCCTCGCCCACTTCGTCCATGGACTGGATTCCCCCTCCACCCATTTTTCCGCGGGCTCATGTTCTATTACGGCTGGATTTTCATGATCTGGCCCCCAACTTCATCCTCAACATCTCGGCGTTTATCGTCGTGTGCGAGGCTTTCCTCCGCATCAGGCCCCACTTCGGCCTGTGGATGAAGATCTTCAACGTGAAGCCGAAGATTGTGGTCGGTCAGCAGGCGGAGTGCGGAGGTGCCATGGTGGGCAAGATGCCTAGCATCACCTGGCTCGAAGGCTCCTACGTGGAGACCGTGAAGGGGTGGCAATCGGGGTGGTTCTACATCACCGAGCCACGCAATGCCAACTGGGAGGAGGCCCCCAAATTCCGATCCAGCATCCCCATGCGGCTCACCTCCTGGAAGACGAAGGGCCTAGCCTGGGGCACGTCCGCGGAGCTGACCGGACTCCAGAACTGCGTCAAAAATATGATAACCAAGAAGATCAAGCTTGTCAACATGGTCCAGGTCATGCTATTTCATCGGATTCTCCCGTGTCAAAGACGGGCATTCAACCTGTGGGAGTTCGACGCGGCCCAACACCAAACACTACAAGAGCTCTTCGACACGACGCACAAAGACGTTCGGAAGGTGTTCTTCAAGGCCAGCAAAGTTCCTCCTCCCACCACAGAGGACCGCGGACTCAGCGCCAAGCGCCATGCCAACTTGGTAAGCACTCTACATTTCGCAAGATGTTCCTTTCCTCAGTATATTCGTGGGAGGAACTTAAGCCACCGTACTGATTTAACAAGAGTATGTGGCGATGGTGGAGCGGATCGATTGTCCGGCTCCATTGCCTGAAGATCCGGCAACCGCTCTCCTCACGGAGGTGCTGGTTCTGGCACCCTATGAGGTGCCAGAGAAGAAGACCAAGAAGAAGGCCACGGGGACCAGTAAAAGTCTCCGGCGCAAGGTGGTGTCGGACTTATCGTCTGAAGACACCAAGGCGCACTCCTCCAAGGACAATGAGGAGGAGGAAGAGGAAAACCCTCTCCCCCAAACCGAGGGGGAGAAGAAAAGGAAGGCCGCCCCTTCCATGGAGGCCGAAGGGTCCAAGAAGGGAAGGACCCTCCCTCCGGACCACTCCACAACTGCCGCCTACAACGAGGAGTGGCTACACAGGCCAAGCCCCTGGCAAAGTCTTAAGTATTTAGATGCCATAATACTTCTTGCATATTTTAGCTTTGTGGCTTCTTATTATGGCAAGATATGTTTGTGCAGTCCGTCCAAAGCCTACATTGACCTATCCTCCTCGGATGGGTCCTTGAGCTCGTCGGAGATGAACAACTATTCATTCCCGACGGCTTCCACTCAAGGCGAGACCCCCGATGCCGGGCTCATGGGGGGGGGGGGAGATCCCCATGGATTTGGATGAGGGGGGCGACAACAAGCTTGGCCCCCCAGCCGGATACTGCACCGGAACCTCCAGTGGTTCCGGATTCAGGCAGGCAACCCCCCGCCAAGGGGGTGAGCCGCCTGTGTCGATGACCTCTGTCCATCTAGAGGCATCGGATAACTTGGCGGAAGCGCTTTGGAGCGCTTCCCTTGATGAAGGACAATGTGCTCTTATGAGTACGGTGATTGCGAAGGTTCAGTCCACCAAAAGTGGATTAACCGAAGCCTACGCCAACCTCCCGACAGGCTTTGAGGTAAGTAATTTAAATTATGAGAGAGTATCACAGGATAGACAGTAGCCCCTGATGCTCTGTTTGGTGTTCGGGAAGAGAAGCCGAACAGAGGATCAAATATCATTCCCAGGAGTCTGATCATATTATGTTTATGTGAATAAGCAGGCGTCGCTACTGGCCGCCGCCGCTGCCACTGCAGAGGTCTCCGGACTAAGGCAGAACCTGGGGCGGGCCGAAGAAGAGCTCGGCCTCGTGAAGAGGCAGCTCGAGGATAACAAAGGTAAGTAATACCTCGTCTGAATGTTATATAAAGGAAAAAATCATTGATGCTAATAGAAGCATGATGAATTTTACTAGGGGCCACGATTGAAGTGGCGGCCCATAAGAAGGCGCTGTCCGAGGCCGAAAACAAAGCGGCCAAGGAGTGCACGAAGCGCGAAAAACAAGAGGCGTGAGTTGATGAGGTCTAGCAAGAGCTTCAGGACTTCATCAAAAAATTCGAGTCCTTGGAGCGTGACTCCAAGACGCAAGAGTCGGAGCTTGCGAAGGCCCGTCAGAGCGCACTAGACGCCAAGGCCGAAGCCCAGAAGGCCCTCCAGGAAATTGAGGCGGCCAAGAAGATAGCTGCGGGTAAGGCTTTCATTATGCAAAGCAAGCATGTGAATGAGACTTTCCTTTTACTTACCCGAGTTCTGGGCTCTCTAGGAGCATTCACAGATCTGCCGCGCAGCATCTTTGATGCCGTAGAGTTCTACCGGGCTGAGGAGGGGAGCTCGATGGATAAGCTGTTTTGGTCCCAGTTTATTGGGGCCGAGCATCTGATGCCCTTGAGCGACCAGCTGAAGCAACTGGTCGAACTGCACAAAGCGGCCAAACTGGCCATGAAGGACTTCATAGTCCGGCTGTGGCCTGGCGAGCCCCTGCCCAGCAGCTACTTCGGCCTTGTCAAGCGGATGGTGAATGCCTGTCCGCGGCTGGAAGTCGTTAAGCGGTCTGTCTGCATTGAGGGTGCACGCAGGGCCTTGGCCTGTGCGGAAGTGCACTAGGGGAAGATGGACACCGAGATGCTGATGACAGAGCGGCTGCCGAAGGGCAAGGAGCATCGCCACCCTGAACAGTACTATGACAATGTTATTAAGGGTGCCCGCCTTGTGGCGGATGAATGTACTAAGGATGTGATGTTTGAATGAATGTACTCATGTCATCCTGTATTATGAAAAACAGTTCATGTGCGCTATGTAGCGCTTGTTAATTTAAAATATTACCTTCTGTGCGGCCGTTTTTAAAACAATCTTGAGAGTTGGCCAGTCGTCGGCTTCTGCCCCCATGTAACCAGTACTGGGGTCTTCGAGATAAATATAAACACTCTTTGTCCAAGTTTTTGGTCCTTTTAAGGAGGTGTTTAGCGCCGCGAACGAGGCAATCGGACTATACGGCTTTATCGCTCTCACTTAGCCATAGAAGTCTACAATTTTAAATTTGGTGAAGCCTCTAGTATCCGGAAAGCTGGACTCGGGGCGCTATAGACGCCTAAATCGGACGAGGCCGATTCCTCGCCTGAAGCAGAAAAAATCTTTAAGGATTTGAGACCTCTCGAATAGCGACCAGCTCTCGCCTTATCTTGACTGTCAGTTTTCAGCTTTCTCTACTGAGGTGCTCGTCCGGAAGAACCGGAACACAATCGCAGTAGTTCTTCCTGCGCTACCTTAGCCGATATAGCGGAACATAAGGTACCAAAACATAGGAGCCGGGCAAACCCAACTATTGACCCAAGACATGATTCGAAGTTGATGCATATAGTGCCATAAGTTCGGGCTGCCGCACTGTCGAAAGTGTTCGGACTTGTCTTGCCAGGTTATGGGGTACTGAAGCCCCTGGCAAACTGGTCGTGCCAAAATGTACGGGTATAATAAATAAGTAGTAAAGGAAAGGGGTAAATAAACGTAATAGCAAGCTGACGCTGTATACTATTTTCCCTTGTTACTTAAATGATACGTCAAAGCGTACATATACAAGTAGTGCGATAAGCAGAATAGGACTGTTTGACACATCCTGACCAGGAGCAGGCGGTATGCGGGTATGTAAAACAGGTATAACGATCGTTATCAGAGACCACCTGAGGATTCCCTTGTATGCCAAAGCTTCTTGTCCTCCAGGTGTGTCCGTCCCGCTATGTGTCCGATAGTCGGTCTTTCGGAAGAGCCTCCTGAATATAGGGACCTGAAAGAAAAAAAGGGGTGCAAAGATGCGTGTGTCCCAGGTCGGTCAAACTGCATTGTGGACCGTGTCATGGTCGTGCCTCCGCCTATGCCCAGGGTATTTTATGTGCGTAGTTGTGTACCCGCGGCACAAATTTCGCCGCTTCACTGGGACTAGGGCGGAGGTCGGATTGCTAGTCGAGCTCTGGACATGTCGGATGATCCTGTTGCGGAGTACTCCGGACTCGCTTGACGGTATCCGGGTTCTTTATCGCCGAATTGGCTATTTGCCTGAGAAGGCTGTTTTGTACTTCCGCCGCGAGGTCCGCAGTGTGCTCCTCCATGCGGAGCGAGCGCTCTGTGTTTCCATTAACTGTAATAACCCCACGAGGTCCTGGCATTTCGAGCTTGAGGTATGCATAATGCGGTACCGCATTAAATTTGGCGAATGCGGTTCGTCCGAGCAGTGCATGATAGCCATTGCAGAAGGGGACGATGTCGAAGATTAACTCCTCGCTAAATTGTCCGGAGATCCGAAGACCACTTCCAGTGTGACTGAGCCCGTACAACAGGCCTCCACACCAGGTATGACACCCTTGAAGGTGGTTTTTGTGGGCTTGATCCTTGAGGGGTCGATGCCCATTTTGCACACTGTATCCTGATAGAGCAGGTTCAGGCTGCTGCCACCGTCCATGAGGACTCGTGTGAGATTGAATCCGTCGATGATGGGGTCAAGGACCAATGCAGCTGAACCGCCATGACAGATACTGGTAGGATGGTCCCTGCGATCAAAGGTGATCGAACAAGAAGACCATGGGTTGAACTTTGGGGCGACTGGATCCATCGCATAGATGTCCCTTAGTTCACGCTTCTGTTCGCGCTTGGGAATATGGGTTGCGTATATCATATTTACTGTTTTCACCTGGGGAGGGAATTTCTTCTGTCCTCCTATGTTCGGCGGTCGGGGCTCCTCGTCGTCGTCGCTGTGCAACCCCTTTTCCTTGTTTTCGGCATTCAACTTGCCGACCTGTTTAAACACCCAGCATTCCCTGTTGGTGTGGTTGGCTGGTTTATCGGGGGTGCCGTGAATTTGACATGAGCGATCGAGTATGCGGTCCAAATTGGACGAGCCCGGACTGTTTCTTTTGAATGGCTTTTTCCGTTGTCCGGATTTAAAGCCTCTGAATCCGGCATTGACTGCCGTGTCTTCGGCATTGTCGCCATTGTAGCGACGCTTGTGTCTATTTTGTCGTGGCTTGCCCGTTGTTGTCCCTGGCATCTGAATCGCCTGAGTTTTTCGGTGTGATGTTGCTACGAGCCAGCCAGTTGTCCTCACTTGCGCAAAAGCGGTTCATGAGTGTCGTGAGAGCTGCCATGGATTTTGGCTTCTCTTGGCCGAGGTGTCGGGCGAGCCATTCGTCACGGATGTTATGCTTGAAGGCTGCTAAGGCTTCGGTATTTGGACAGTCAACAATTTGGTTCTTTTTGGTTAGGAACCGAGTCCAGAATTTCCTGGCTGACTCTCCGGGCAGTTGGGTTATGTGACTTAAGTCATCAGCATCCGGTGGTGGCACATAAGGGCCCTGGAAGTTATCAAGGAACGCGTCTTCCAGATCCTCCCAACTGCCAATGGAGCTTGCTGGCAGGCTATTCAGCCAATGCCGAGCCGATCCTTTGACTTTAAGTGGTAGGTACTTTATGGCATGTAAGTCATCGCCGCGGGCCATGTGAATGTGGAGAAGAAAATCTTCGATCCATACCACGGGGTCTGTTGTGCCATCATATGATTCAATGTTTACGGGTTTAAACCCTTCTGGGAATTCATGAAACATAACTTCATCAGTGAAGCATAGAGGGTGTGCGACGCCTCTATGCCGGGCTACATCCCAACGTAGTTCAAATGAATCCGGTCTATTGTATTCGGCCCGGCCGGACTTTGGTTTATTGTATTCGGCGTGACGGTCATCATCACGTCTTGTGGTGCGCCCCCGTGATCCATAGATCTTGACTGTCCTGCTTTGTTTTCCAATACATCTCATAGGTCCTTCGTGTAGCCCCGGGCCTTAGTATTATCGTTTGATTGGCGACGGGGTGCCGTCTGGACTTCGCGCTGGTACGCCGCTTTGTCGCGGCCACGGGGTGGCCGGTCAGCCGCATCATGCGCCGGTAGTGTGGGCTTTAAAGCCTCCTCCTCGAGTTGAGGTAGCAGCCTGCGCTTTGGGTAGCTTTTGCTAGGGCCCTCGAGTCCGTATTCCTCGGCAGCCAGGACCTCGGTCCATCTGTCAGTTAGCAGATCTTGATCGGCTTGAAGCTATTGCTGCTTTTTCTTCAGGCTTTTTACAGTGGCTATAAGCCGGCGTTTCAAGCGCTCCTACTCGACAGGATCCTCTGGCACCACCACAGACGCAAGAGCAGGCACCATCCTCCCGATGGATCTGGACCACCAAAAGATAACTCGCATTCCCTATGGCACCGGTCCTGCTCCCTGCATGCCCCAACCTTGCAGTCTCACTCCGGGTGTTTCGCTCCCCTTCTCGATTCTCTGGGCGACTGCTTGTACGCCAAGGGGGACTTCGTGAGAATCACATCTCATGAGCTCTCAGCGGACCTCGGGCCGCTCACCTCCTAACCTTGACCACGACATCGCGACCTGGCATACTAGTGACAACTGAAGCCTACATGGGGACTGGGTCCCGTCGGCGTAGAGCGTCGCGCCGTCTAGGGAAGAGAAAAGGGTGGAATCATGCCGAACTGGGATACGCGAATTCATCTCACAGAATCAAAGAAAGCAACACTAGAATCAAATACACTTCGATCCTTACAAACCCCATGGGGGCTGATTTTCGTTCTGCGCAGGGAAAACAAAAGAAGGAAGGAAGCTACTAAGCCACCGGGCATCACCGGCGATGTCGGGCGGCAGCCGCTGCCGCGCTTCGACCCCGGCGGGAGCTTGCCGGCACGTAGCTATCATCGCTCGACTCCGGAGCCTCGCTGGGCTTAGGAGAGTCACTGGATTCCTAGGAGTCGCCGCTGCTGCTGGAAGAGGCACCAAAGGGGACAGAAGTAGGCCCAGCGCCCGCTGCTGCACTCCGTGGGCTGCTTCCTCCGGGGAAGCACTCCAGTCGTTCGCCCTCCACGTTGAAGACCTTGAAGAACAAGCTGGACGCACCGTCATACTCGAGGTGAATCGCTAGGGCTCCCTCTGCCCGGTAAGCCCGGGCGATCTCACCCCATCCGCGCGTCATGAAGACGTCTCCGGGGGCACCACCTTGACTTTAGCTCCGGTGGCCAAGCTGTAGCACCCAGCGTGCTGCAGCCACATCTCAAGAGGCCCCCCCCGGAGGCAGCTCACTGGTGAAGAACCTCGGGAGATGGATCCAAGAGTTGGGAGGCATCATCGCCCCCACCACGAACTCGCGTGAGCTACCCCCGACGTGAGTCTGTGGCGCGGTCGGTGAGGCAATGGCGGCCCGACCACCATCGTTGGGGACTGATCGATGGCGCACATCTTCATCTCGAGCGTGGGTGTACATGGGGAGGAGGAAGCCAGGCGGAGGCCTCGATTGCCAAGGCCTGGCCACCTCTCGCCCCATGCCGGAATCATAAGGGAGGCGGAGTCGCTTCTTCGGCGGGAGAGGATCAGGCTCCTCCATGGGGGCCTTCCCCTTTTCATCCGCTGAGAACCTCCTAATCGGCAAAATCGAAGCAAGAGAGAGAGGAAGCAGGTGGCAAGAAGACGAAGGAGAGATGAGCGGGGGCTCTGCCCCTCCCCCTCATTTATAGCCAAGGAAGGCCAACCGCCAACCTCCACGACCTCGCCCCATGATGATCTTGTGCATGTCACATCGTTCCGTCAAGTCGAGCAGTTGCCGAGGCAGTGTGGGGAAGTGGAGATGCCCATGTCCCATCAGTCGCCATGCGTCATCAAGGCCGCATGCGGTTAGGGCCCGTGGCGCTCTGTACTTGCCCTTTGGCTTCGCCTGGAAGACAAGTCCGAGCGTGCCTTGGGCCCAGGGGCTACTGTCGGCATTCCGGATATGGGGGTATCCATACTTGCATGCATGTGGCCCACCACGTAGCTCCATCGACGGCCTGGCACGACCCAGCTTCGACATCAATAGTTCAAGACCCTCGCGAGGGGCCAGGCCTCGTGAGGCGGACGACGCCAAGACCCCCGAGGGGATCGGCCTCTTCAGGCTGGCTCCCGAGGGCCGGAGAGTTCTATGCAAGGTGTACCTCACGAGGCTCAGCTGACGTGAGCCATGACGACCAAGCCCAGGTGGGTGCCAGGCGGGCGCCAGTGGGCGCAAGGCGCCAGTTCCCTCTTCGGTGCAAGAGAGGCAAGCCACAGGCGCAGAGTCCCGAGGAATCAACCAAAGGTTTCCATTCTGGTGCAACAAGACCAAGACCGCCAAGACGACAGGACGGAGGTCATCACCGAGCCCACCGCAGCGTCACGACCAGGGGCTTTTCGCAGGCGAAGACCACTTTTGTCAGGATAAGCTGTACTACTTGTCCCCTTCCAAATCTGGCCGTTGTGGGATCCCTTCCCGCCAACATTTGGGAAGAGGATAAAGGCCACTATAAATAGAGGACTTAGCCACCACCATAGAGAGGGATTGGATCCATTCTCACCCGACCCCTTCGCCAGCTCTCTTGAGCTCAAGAACACCTCATCTCCTGAGGTTAGTTCATCCACTGTACTAGTTCATCCTCAGCCCTTTGAGGCAATCCACCAAAATGCTGGAGTAGGGTATTACACCACAAGGTGGCCCGAACTAGGATAAATTGTTGTGTCTTTGTGTCTCTTAGAGCTCGTCGCGCTAGGCTTAGGAGAATCGCGAGTAGGCAGGCTGGGTAGGTTGAGATCTCCGCACGCACCCTAGAGTTTGAACTTTCAAGGGTTTGCGGAACCCGTAATCCGACAATATTGAACTGCTCTGTTTTTTTGTAATTGAACTTCTTGGTTTACTCGTTAGTAACGGAAAGAAATTGGTTATAATAATTTTAGTTTGAACTTCTTGTGTTCTTCTTGGTATATAAACATGGAACTACCCTGTTTTTTAATTCGAACTTCTTAATTTATTAATTTAGTAACTAAAGAAATCTCTTTTTTTCTTCTAATTCTTAGGTTTTTATAAACAATGAACTTCTCTACTTTTTTAAGTAAAGGTCGAACACCTTTTTTAAAATTGAATTTCATACTTTCATTTTTCCTAGAAACGAGAAGAATTTGAATATTTTGTATACACAGAACTACCCCGTTATGTTAATTTGAACTTCTTAATGATGAAAATATAATTTATTTTTTTAGAAACCAAACTCCATAATTTTCTAATATGAACTTCTTAGTATAATTTTAAAAACGTGAGGAAATACCTCTTTTTTATAAATATTTTTAGCCTCCTTTTTGAGCTGTTGGTGGTGTTTTTTTGGTGGCGGTTTTTGTTTTCACGAGCTCTCCCATTTTTAGAATGTATGCTTTCACTTTGATAAATTTAATTGCACCATTTTTACTATATATGAACTTATGCTTTTTAATATTTGAACTTCTCACGTGAACTTTAGAGAGAGTGATTGAAAAAATTTCTTTCTCATTTTGGCTTAAAGTAAAGACAACAAAATCACTCAGCTCACAGTTTGCTTTTATTTCATTTGTACATCTTGCATGCATCTTTTAAAATAGGACTCGGTTTGCAAACATATTTCATTACTTTTACCCAAGTTTTCTACAGAACACCACAATCATCAAGCTGGAGCATGTCAGGTAACATTTTCAATGAAGAAAAGTCATTTTTTCCTATATCTGAACTTCCACAATTGTGGTTCTCCTGAACTTTTGAAGTTGTAAACATTAGAGGTTGCACATATGCAGTTTTGCTAAGTAGGTGCCGAAGTGTGGAATCAAAAATACATAGGGACCAACAACATTTCATCACATTGGAGTATTGTACAGAAGATTTAGAACACAAGATGCAGTCCAAGAACACACAACCTGGGCCATTGCAATAATCTGAAGGCCGGTGGTACAGCAGAGCAATCACTCTGTTATCTGATGTCCAAATATCTGGTTCAGTTAACTTCATAGCCATGGGGAGCAAGGAAGGGAGTGGGCGGCAAAGAAATCACCAACATTTAGACATTATAGGGAGCAAAAAGATCATTTTTCTAAAGAATAAAATATTGACCATCAGACGAGGAGGAGGAAGTGGGGAGAAGACAGAAAGAGGAGGAAGATGTACACGGCAGGGTGGGGATGGGGCTGTGGAGGAGTAGGAAGGGACTTAGGAGTAGAGGCAGGCCGTGCTGGTGGGGAAGGAAGGTCGCGACAGAGTACAGGGAAGGTCGTGCCGGACGAGAGGGAAGTTCACGCCAAAGAGTGGAAAGGTCATGCCACCGGGGAGGTTGGGGCAGGGCGGAGGGCGCGCGGCCGACGTGTGGTAGCGATGGATCCGGGCACACGCCGCAAAGGAGGTGGCCGCCGAAAGGAGTAAGCTTGCGGCGGATTTGGACATGAAGCAAAGGGGAGATGTCGTCTTCTTCTCGTCAAACCTGTATGCAGATGTACTAGAAGCGAGGTATGGATATCTATGGGGGAGGAATATCCGGAAAGGGCACGGAGCACCAAAGGTCCTAGCGGAGGGGCAAGAGGATATGCCAGATTCGTACCGGTTCTTTTGCGCATACTTTATATGTGGTCTCTGCCCTCCTTTTTCTGACTTCTTCAATGCAATGATGGTGATCTATGGATCCCATCTTCTGGATTTCATGTCGAATGCAATGGCGTGCATGGCGTTTTTTGCCCACCTGTGCGAGAACTACATTGGAGTTTCCCCCAATGTCGATTTGTTCAGGCACTATTTTGTCCCGCGGGTGGAGAAAAAAGCTCACTGTTCCGTGAACATAAGCTAGATGTCGCGGGTGGCGAGGGATAAATGTGGTTACCTCCCTGGTCAGCATCGTGGCAGATGGGAAGAATGGAGAGCTGACTGGTGCTGGATCCGGGATATGGAAGCCCCAGATTTCCGCCAAGAGCGGATAGAGTGTGCTGAATGCGGCAGCGATTGGAGGGAGGTCGGCATTTCTGACGACAGGCTCCACCCGGCAATAAATATGATCACCCGCCTAAAAGCTGCTGGGTTAATCATTGAGCATGTGGGGTCCGGTTTTCTCTTCCGTCGTATTGCGCCACTTCAGAAGAGGGGAAGGTTTGCTTGGTAGTATGGAGATGCTGCAAATAGGATGAGATTGCACCCGGGCTTGACCAACAAGCTGTCAGTCTACGACCATGCTTGGTTGTGCGAATAACTATTCGACAGCCTTGGGCCATTCAAGTTGCCGGCAACTGTCATCCTGCTGAACATCAACTCCGTCAGGGACCAGATTCTGAAATGGATGCTGGACTGCAATGCCCAAGGATTTTGGGCGATTGGCGACTGCCCACGCTCAACGAGGAGCTCGTGTGGCCCTCCACCCTAGTGGAAGGGGCCACCAAGGTGGAGACTAACATGTACAAGGCCACCTCCAAGGTGGAGGAGGCGTTCATCAAGAAGCTGCTTGACGAGGATATTGCATTCTGAGCAGCCACAAAGGCGAAGGCCGGAAAGGCAGCGGGGAGAAAGGGGGAGGTGGAAGACGAAGGCCTCTCCAGTGGAAGAAGCAAAGCACAAGCCACAGAAGAACCTTCGGGGACGAGCCTATCGGGGACGAGCCTTCCGGGATTGAGGTGCTGGCTGCCGCGGCAGTAGAGGTCCAAGAGGAAGAGAGGGTTGAGGAGGTGGAGTGATGCGGAGCATCATAAAGTCATCCCCATGGACCTACCATCGTCTCACCAAGTGTAAAGAGGACCCATGACACGAGCACGAGCTATACCTCTTGAGACCGAGGTGACTTCTTTCCTTAGTGATATCTCATTCAATCCTCTCGAGACATGGCTACTACCTAAGTCCGGAATGTTGCGCATGATTAGGTACCAGGAGGACCGTCCCGAGGATGCACATGAAGATGGTCAAGCCCCCAAGTCCATGGATGAAGAGAACCAACAGCATAAGGCAAGGACAACTTCAAGGCCTTGGACATCCGGCCATGGCCCCGCACATCCGGCCCCTGGAGATCTACCATGCAGCCAAGGATCTGCAGCCAAAGCTATAGGGCCCGGACATCCGGCGTCTAGCCCGGAAATCCGGCCCTTCGCGCCGGAAATCCGGCCCCCAGCCCGGACATCCGGACAAGCCATCCAGGGAGCACAGAAGTTTGCCGCGATGGCCCGGACATCCGGCCATCACCCCGGACATCCGGCTCCTCCCGAAGCCCGGACATCCGGCCCATTCACCCGGACATCCGGCCCCGCCTATCCAGAGAGCACCAAGTCCGACTCCACCAGCCCGAACATCCGGCCCCCTAGTCTGGACGTCCAGCATCTCGGGAAGGCCCAGACATCCGTCCCGACGCCCGGACATCTGCCCCCCTGCCTGCGTGCAATGCATTCGGGCCGAGGCCCATGTACCCCTTCGCCCCTTAGACTATATATACTCCCTCTCCACCTACGTTTTAGGGTTAGCGTTGATTTAGCTCATTTGTGAGATAGAGCCTCGCTCATCCATCCGGATCTACTCCTCATGACGGACCGACACCTCTTCGGAGAAGATCCACTTGGATTCAAGACCTCCATCCGGAGAAGACCATCTTCAAGACCTCCTCACGAAGAAGAACCGGTTACCCTTTGTATCTTCCGTTGTTGGATTTGGATCTTGTACCTCTCTTGTGTTTCGATGATCTAGCACATGTGTGACTTTGTTCTTGTTGGTTGAGTGATTTCTCGTGTTTTTCTCTTGTTCCCCTCCTCATGTTCATTGTGTTCCTCGTAGGGATCCGCTCCAAACGTGAAAGATCAGCCTCTAGGATTCTACCCTACATCATCTTGGTATCATGAGCCGATCACGTTTTTGGAGCCCCTACCCTGTGTTTTCTAGCTTGATTTTGTTGTTTCTGTCCTAAATCCAAAAATCCCCACTAAAAATAGCCCCAAATTATTTTGCATTTGTTGGTGTGATGAAGTTTTGTTGGATTTGATCCACGGATCTACTTTGCCACATGTGGATCTAGATTTCCCCCATCTTCTCTGCAATTTTCATCCACTAAATCATCCGAATTTTGCCCCGGAGTTGCCCCTTTTCCCGTGGAGTTCATCTCGTTCGGCCACGATTCAAGTGCCCGGACATCCGGCCGTGTCCCCTGGACATCTGCTGCCCGGACATCCGCTGGCCCGGACATCCGGCTCCTGGCCCAGACATTCGGCCCCTGACTGCAGCAACTCCATCCACTACCCCGTTTTCCGCCTACCTTTTGCCAAAATTTGCCCCAGTGCCCACATATACTTCTGCATACCACCACCGCTTTCCACAAACACCACCATCACTTACTGCTACCACCTACGATAATTTTGACCCGTTTTGACCTTTGAGAATTTGAGTTATGGTTTTCGTGTCCTATTGTGTTTCGGCTATATAGGTACGGTTCGACATCAACATCACCACCGCCCATCTTCGCAAAGGACTCATCGCTACGGACGGTAACTTCGATGACATCTTTGTCATCCCATGCCATTGCATCAATAACCACATAGCCTTACTTTTGCGTTGCTTACCCATCGAGACTAGCCTTTGAGTATTGCCGGCAACGTGACTTGTGCACATTAGCGATCATACTCCATAGCATACATACCATACCATAGTGGTGCATATCTCGGTATCATCTTTTGTGTCACAAAGTTGTCATCGCATACACAATTGCTATCTTGGTTCATGAAGTTTTGCATGACAAAAGAGCTCAAAAGTGAAAGAGCCAAACAAGCTTTTAAGCAAAGAGGGAAATATAAGCAAAGAGCTTACAAACAAGAACCATAGCATCATACTAAATTAAGATTGTCATATCCGATCATCTTGGATCATCTCACCGAAATACCATACATATAGCATACTTGCAATAGAGGTTGTTGTATTTTTGCCTAGTAGGTTGTGCACAAGTGACATATCCGCCTATTGTGCAATCGTGCTAGCGTCTCTCTAGTATTGTGCAACAAGAGCATTTTCGTGGACTCCAAATTTTGGCTCATGTTTGGTTTGCACAATCCCACTTATCTATTTGTGTGTGTGTTTCCATGTACCACTTCTTGCTTGGTCTACTTGTCGCATTTGCAAATTTGTGAATCTTTTCTAACATTATTGAAGCTCACTAACAATTGCATCAAATTTTGTGCCACCTTCCTAACCAAGCTCCACCATAAGCTTTTACTTGTGTAGGTGTGAGAACCGACAAGAATTGGTACCAATTGTGCTATTTCATTGTCTGCATTTGAGTGATCTTGGTCCATCTCAAACATCGGTCAAGGTACATTTGGTATAAGTTCTTCTCCTTCTCCCACTCACATTTTGCTTGGAATGATGGATAGGCCAAGTACTTCTACCAACCCATTCTTCATCGAGCAAGACGACGACATGTCATCATTCGTCATCAAGAGCAACAAGCGATGACCGGCCGCATCGACAACCTCGCCACCGACTTGTGACTCTCCGAGCAACATACAAGGGACTACTTCGACAACAAGCTCGACGCTCACAAGCAAGAGAACGATGCAAGAATGGACGAGATCTGTGCCTTGTTGGTGAACCGCCCTCCGTCCACTTCTTCATACTCAAGACGGAGCCGCTCAAGTCGACACTCCGATGACACCTTCTCCGGCTCAAGTACACCAACATCGAACACTCTTCGATGAGCCGCGCATCAAGACCGTCATGCATCCCGCAATCCTCTACATGGCAAACATCCGCAAGAGCAAGTCGACGAGAAAGTCCTTCATCATCAACCTCACCAAGATCCTTTTTCACAAGCTCAAGAATGACAATGTCAATGTCGCCAAGAGGAAGAACGTGCGCGTCAACATCAAGAAGAACAAGACGCCGAGGCTCAACGTCTTCAACAACAACAACGTGAAGCACAAGCTCTTGGGGTGAACGTGCCCTTCAAGAATCAAGATGAGCCATTTCCAAGCGCAACCGCGATAGGCGCAACCAAGAGGAAGCACTTCAAGAAGAAATCCAAGAGCGGAACTACCAACCAAGAGTGCAACGTCAAGTTCCCCAACCTCCTCCTCAAGCTCGAAAAGCTCCTCCACAACCTCAAGTTCAACAAGAGCAAGTTGATCATGGACTTCCTCCACGCCAAGAGCAACATGAGGTTGATTATCCTCCACATCAAGGGCATCATCATCATCCTCGACCACAACACAATGAAGAGCAAAACTATGGCAAGATAAAGTTCACCATGCGCAAGTTCAATGGAAGTAATGGCATGAACAACTTTGAGGAAGAGAAGAAGATCGCTATGGCATCCCTTGAGTTCCAAGATTATGTGCTCATATGGTGGGAACAAGTCCTTGAGCACCGAGAAGCAAAAGGTGAACCACCAATCACCACTTGGGCCCAAATGAAAGATTTCATGCGAGCATGTTTTGTGCCAACCTACTACAAGCGCGATCTCTTCAAGAAGCTCCAGCTCCTCAAGCAAGGAACAAAGAGTGTTGAAGAATACCACAAGGAAATGGAGATAGCCAGGATACGAGCCAATGCCACGGAAGATGATGAGCAAACTATGGCACGCTTCTTGAATGGCCTCAATCATCCCATCAAGAAGATTTCCGACTTCCAATCCTACTCCAACCTCATTGAGCTCAGGCATCAAGCTACCAAAGCCAAACGTCAAGTGCAAGATGACTTCAAGTATGCCAAGTACTCGTCCAAGACCTACGGCTTCTCCAACAACCAAGCTTCAATGACTCCTCCAACTTCTACCTCAACCAAGCCACCTACAAGCAACGATGACAAGTCAAGTTACAAGAAAACTTCGACAACCTCAAGTCACCCTCTTCCTACTACAAGGAACTTCAGGCCGTGCGCTTCATCATCTACTCCAATCAATGAGACCGTCAAGACAAGCTCCTTCAAGTGTTTCACTTGCGGCGGCCGAGGACACAAGTCTTTCCAATGCACCAACAAGCGCACCATGATCCTCAACGACGATGGAACTTATTACTCCATGAGTGAAGAGGATATGGAAGCCCTTGAGAAAGTGGCCATGCACCAGCGCGTGAATGAGGATGAAGATGATCAAGTCTTTCGTGATGAGGATTCGAGCCCCACTCTTGTTGTCTCTAAAGTCTTGACTCTTCAACATCAACAAGACGAAGACCAAAGATGCCACATCTTCCACACTAAGGCCGGCATCAATGGAAGGTTCGTCAAGGTCATCATCGATGTAGGTAGTTGTCACAACTTGGCAATTGAAGAACTATGCTCCAAGCTACAATTGGTCAAGATGAAGCACTCACACCCCTACAAAGTCCAATGGCTAAGTGACTCCGGCACTATATGAGTCGAGCATATAGTCCAAGTATCCTTCAAAATTGGCGCATATGAGGACACTTTGGAGTGTGATGTCGTCTCGATGTCCGTTTGCAACCTCCTTCTTGGTCGACCATGGCAATTTGACCGCGGCGTCATCCACAATGGGGGTACCAATCACTATAGCTTCAAGATGAAAGGGAAGGAGTATGTGCTACGACCTATGTCTCCTAGTCAAGTGATAGCCGACAAGCAAGCCACCCATCATGGAGAGAATAGTGAGAAAGTGATCCACCCACAAAGAGAGTGAGAGCCACAAGCCAAAACCGAGTGCCTCCATGATGAGCGACAAGAAAAACTTCGTCCTATTTGCCACCAAAAGAGAGATGAGAGAAGTGTGTGAGAACCCATCGAGTGTTATGCACTTTGTCCTTGTGTGCAAGGATGAGGCACAAAAAACTAACACCTCTCACGATCTACCTTTAGTGTTGTCTTCTCTTTTGCAGGAATTCCAAGATATTTTCCCCGATGAGCTACCTCTGGGACTACCTCCACTACGAGGAATTGAGCGTCGAATCGACCTCATCCCCGGAGCACCTCTACCAAACAAAGCTCCATACCGCATCAACCCCGAAGAAACTAAGGAGATCCAATGGCAAGTACAACAACTCATCAACAACGGACATGTACGTGAAAGCTTAAGCCCTTGTGCCATTCCAGTTATACTTGTGCCCAAGCAAGATGGTAGTTTTTGCGTGTGCTCGGATTGTAGACCCATCAATGCTATTACCATTCGTTATAGGCATCCCATTCCTCGCTTAGATGATATGCTTGATGAACTTAGCGGTGCCACCATTTTCTCAAAAATTGATCTTAAAAGTGGCTATTATCAAATCCGCATAAAAGAAGGTGATGAATGGAAAACCGCTTTCAAAACCAAATTTGGCTTGTACGAGTGGTTGGTTATGCCTATGGGTTTATCGGAAGCTCCCGGTACTTCCATGCGTCTTATGAATTTTGTGCTTCGTCCTTACATTGGAGTGTTTGTTCTGGTTTACTTTGATGACATTCTTGTTTTTAGCAAATCCATGAAAGAGCATCTAGATCATGTTAGGGCTGTTTTGCAAACTCTTCGCAAGGAACGTCTTTATGCCAACATGAAAAGGTGCACATTTGGTGTTGACAAGCTTGTTTCTTGGGTTTTGTTGTTTCTTCCAAAGGTGTCCATGTTGATGAATCTAAAATTGAGGCAATTAAAAGTTTGCCCCAACCCACCAATTTGCAACAAGTGCGTAGCTTTCTTGGCCTTGCGGGTTTCTATCATCGCTTTGTGAAAGATTTTAGCATTGTTGCCGCTCCTTTGCATGCCTTGAGTAAGAAAAATGCTCCTTTTGTTTGGGGACCCTTGCAACCTACTGCTTTTGATGAGCTTAAGTCTTTGCTTACTCATGCTCCGATGCTTTGCCCAACTTTGACAAAACTTTTGAGGTTCATTGCGATGCAAGTGGTACCGGAATTGGCGTGGGTTTTGATGCAAGAAAAATGAGCCATTGCATATTTTAGTGAAAAAATCTCCGGTGCTCAACTTAACTATCCCATCTATGACAAAGAATTGTATGCTTTAGTGCATGTGCTACATATTTGGGAACATTATCTTAGACCCCATGAGTTTGTCATACATACCGATCATGAAACGCTTAAGTACTTAAAAGGCCAAACTAAGTAAAACAAGTGTCATGCCAAATGGAGTGAATTTATTGAATCTTTTCCCTATGTGATCAAGTACATTAAGGGTAAGGAAAATTTTATTGCGGATGCCCTTTCCCGCATATGCATGCTTGTCACAAAACATGAGTTTAATGTTGTTGGCTTTGACCACATCAAAGACTTGTATGCAAATGATCCTTCTTTTGCTACTCCTTACGCTAAGTGTTTGACGCATACATCTTGGGACCGATATTACATCAAGGATGATTATCTTATGAGAGCTAACAAACTTTGCATTCCCGAGTCTTCTCTTTGTTTGCTCCTTTTGCAAGAGGCTCATGGAGGCGGACTCATGGGACACTTTGGACGCGACAAGACATTTTCCACACTCTCCAAGAACTACTTTTGGCCCAAAATGTTCCGCGACATCTCACGCTTCACCAACCGATGCTCTACATGTCGCAAAGCTAAGTCTAAAGCTTAATCCCATGGTCTTTACATGCCTCTTCCTATTCCTTATCAACATTGGGAAGACATTAGCATGGATCTTGTATTTGGCTTGCCTAGAACCCAAAATGGAAAAGATTTCGTGTTTGTTGTTGTGGACCGATTTTCTAAGATGGCCCATTTCATTCCATGCAACAAGATAGACGATGCTTCACATGTTGCCAACCTCTTTTGTAGGGAAATATTGCGACTTCATGGAGTACCAAAGATAATCGTCTCGGACCGTGATGTCAAGTTCTTGAGTTACTTTTGTAAGACGCTATGCACCAAGCTCGGAATCAAGCTCTTGTTCTTTTCGGTGTACCATCCTCAAACCGAAGGCCAAACGGAGGTGACGAACCGTACACTCTCCACTCTACTTCGCGTGTTGATCAAGAGGAACATCAAGGAGTGGAAGGAGTGCCTACCCATCGCTGAGTACGCATACAACCGTGCAACACATTCTACTACCGACAAGTCCCCCTTCGAGGTCGTCTATGGCTTCAACCCGTTGTCCCCATTGGACATCCTACCTCTTGCACTAGAAGAGCGCACCAACCTCGACGCGAGCGCACGTGCAAGCTACCTCAAGAAGATGCATGAAGATACAAGGACAACCATCGAGCGCCAAGTACAACGACTAGCGACCAAGCTCAACATCAACAAGCAATACATGATATTCAACATTGGAGATCTCGTGTGGCTACACATTCGCAAGGACCGCTTCCCCAACGAATGCAAGTCCAAACTTCTACCTCGAGCCAATGGACCCTTCAAGGTGCTAGCACGCTACAACAATAATGCCTACAAGATCGACATCCCACACGACAAGTACTCCGTGAGCGATATCTTCAACGTCAATGATCTCTCCCCGTACCATGGTGATGAGGATTTCGATCCGAGGTCGGATCTTTCCCAAGGGAGGGGAGATGATGCGGAGCATCCTACGGTCATCCCCATGGACCTACCATCATCTCACCAAGTGTCAAGACCCATGACACGAGCACGAGCTAGAGCTCTTGAGACCGACATGACTTCTTTCCTTAGTGATATCTCATTCGATCCTCTCGAGACATGGCTACTACCTAAGTCCGGAATGTTGTGCATGATTAGGTACCAAGAGGATCCTCCCGAGGATGCACATGAAGATGGACAATCCCCCAAATCCACGGATGAAGAGAACTAACGGCAGAAGGCGAGGACAACTTCCAGGCCCGGGACATCCGGCCATGGCCCCGGACATCCGGCCCCTGGAAATCTACCCCGCAGCCAGGGATCTGCAGCCCAAGCTACAAGGCCCGGACATCCGGCGTCCAGCCCGTACATCCGGCCCTTTGCCCCGGAAATCTGGCCCACAGCCTAGACTTCCGTACAAGCCATCCAGGGAGCACAAAAGTCAGCCCCGATGGCCCGGACTTCCAGCCATCACCCCGGACATCCGGCTCCTCCTGAAGCCCCGGACATCCGACCCATTCGCCTGGACATCCGGACCCGCCTATCCAGAGAGCACCGAGACCGACTCCACCAGCCTGGACATCCGCCCCCCTAACCCGGACATCCGGCATCTCGGGAAGGTCCGGACATTACTACCTCTTGAGCACTACGTTGGTTTTCCTTGAAGAGGAAAGGGTGATGCAGCAAAGTTGCGTAAGTATTTCCCTCAGTTTTTGAGAACCAAGCTATCAATCCAGTAGGAGGCTCCTCAAAAGTCCCACACACCTACACAAACAAACAGGAACCTCGCAACCAACGCAATAAAGGGGTTGTCAATCCCTTCACGGCCACTTGCGGAAGTGAGATCTGATAGAGATAATAAGATAAGATAAATATTTTTGGTATTTTTATGATATAGATTGGAAAGTAAAAGATCCAAATAAAATATAGATGAAAACTTATATGATAAAAGATAGGCTCGGGGGCCATAGGTTTCACTAGTGGCTTCTCTCAAGATAGCATAAGTATTACGGTGGGTGAACAAATTATTGTCGTGCAATTGATAGAAAAGCGCATAGTTATGATATTACCTAGGCATGATCATGTATATAGGCATCACGTCCGTGACAAGTAGATCGAAACAATTCTGCATCTACTACTATTACTCCACACATCGACCGACTCCTGCCTGCATCTAGAGTATTAAGTTCATGAAGAACAGAGTAACGCATTAAGCAAGATGACATGATGTAGAGGGATAAACTTATGTAATATGATATAAACCCCATCTTTTTATCCTTGATGGCAACAATACAATACGTGCCTTGCTGCCCCTGCTATCACTGGGAAAGGACACTGCAAGATTGAACCCAAAGCCAAGCACTTCTCCCAGTGCAAGAAAGATCAATCTAGTAGGCCAAACCAAACTGATAATTCGAAGAGACTTGCAAAGATAACTTAATGACACATAAAAGAATTCAGACGAGATTCAAATATTTCTCATAGATAAACTTGATCATAAACCCACAATTCATCGGATCTCGACAAACACACCGCAAAAAAGAGTTACATCGAATAGATCTCCAAGAAGATCAAGGAGAACTTTGTATTGAGATTCAAAGAGAGAGAAGAAGCCATCTAGCTAATAACTATGGACCCGAAGGTCTGTGGTAAACTACTCACAACTCATAGGAGAGGCCTTGGAGATGATGTAGAGGCCCTCCATGGTTGATTCCCCCTCCAGCGAAGCGCCGGCGAAGGCTCCAAGATGGGATCTCGCAGATACAGAAGGTTGTGGCGGTGGAGTAGTTTTTCGTAGTCGCTTCTGATGTTTTCAGGGTACGGGAGTATATATAGGAGGAAGAAGTAGGTCGCTTGATGCTCGAGGGGCCCACGAGGGTGGAGGGCGCGCCGGGAACCCTCGTGGCTGCCTCGTTTGTTGCTTGACGTCCACTCCAAGTCCCCTGGATTGCATTTGTTCCACAAAGATTGCTCCCGAAGGTTTCATTCCGTTTGGACTCCGTTTGATATTCCTTTTCTTCGAAACACTGAAATAGGCAAAAAAAAAGAGCAATTCGGGCTGGGCCTTCGATTAGTAGGTTAGTCCCAATTATGATATAAAAGTGTAAAGTAAAGCCCATAAACATCCAAAACTGGTAATATAATAGCATGGAACAATCAAAAATTATAGATACGTTGGAGACGTATCAAGCATCCCCAAGCTTAATTCCTGCTCGTCCTCGAGTAGGTAAATGATAAAAATAGAATTTTTGATGTCAAATGCTACCTAGCATAATTCTCAATGTAATTTTCTTTATTGTGGCATGAATGTTCAGATCCAAATGATTCAAAATAAAAGTTCATATTGACATAAGAAATAGTAATACTTCAAGCATACTAATAAATCAATCATGTCTTCTCAAAATAGCATGACTAAAGAAAGTTATCCCTACAAAATCATATAGTCTGGCTATGCTCTATCTTCATCACACAAAGTATTTAGTCATGCACAACCCCGATGACAAGCCAAGCAATTGTTTCATACTTTAGTAATCTCAAACTTTTTCAACTTTCACGCAATACATGAGCGTGAGCCATGGACATAGCATTATATGTGGAATAGAATGGTGGTTGTGGAGAAGACAAAAAGGAGGAGAAGATAGTCTCACATCAACTAGGCGTATCAACGGGCTATGGAGATGCCCATTAATGGATATCAATGTGAGTGAGTAGGGATTGCCATGCAACGGATGCACTAGAGCTATAAATGTATGGAAGCTCAACAAAAGAAACTAAGTGGGTGTGCATCCAACTTGCTTGCTCACGAAGACCTAGGGCACTTTGAGGAAGCCCATCATTGGAATATACAAGCCAAGTTCTATAATGAAAAATTCCCACTAGTATATGAAAGTGACAACATAGGAGACTCTCTATCATGAAGATCATGGTGCTACTTTGAATCACAAGTGTGGTAAAAGGATAGTAGCATTGTCCCTTCTCTCTTTTTCTCTCATTTTTTTATTTGGCCTTTCTCTATTTTTTTGTAAAGTCCGAAGTCTCATCCTGACTTGTGGGGGAATCATAGTCTCCATCATCCTTTCCTCACTTGGAACAATGCTCTAATAATGAAGATCATCGCACTTTTATTTACTTACAACTCAAGATTACAACTCGATACTCAGAACAAAATATGACTCTATATGAATGCCTTCGGCGGTGTACCGTGATATGCAAAATCAAGAGTGACATGTATGGAATTATGAAGGTGGCTTTGCCACAAATACGATGTCAACTACATGATCATGCAAGAGCAATATGACAATGATGATGCGTGTCATAATAAACGGAACAGTGGAAAGTTGCATGGCAATATATCTCGGAATGGCTATGGAAATGCCATAATAGGTAGGTATGGTGGCTGTTTTGAGGAAGGTATATGGTGGGTGTATGGTACCGGTGAAAGTTGCGTGGCACAAGAGAGGCTAGCAATGGTGGAAGGGTGAGAGTGCGTATAATCCATGGACTCAACATTAGTCATAAAGAAATCATATACTTATTGCAAAAATCTACAAGTCTTTGAAAACAAATTACTACGTGCATGCTCCTAGGTGGATAGATTGGTAGGAAAAGACCATAGCTCGTCCCCGAATGCCACTCATAAGGAAGACAATCAATAAATAAATTGTGCTCCAACTTCATCACAAAGTGGTTCACCATACGTGCATGCTACGGGAATCACAAACTTCAACACAAGTATTCTTTAAATTCATAATCACCCCACTAGCATGACTCTAATATCACCATCCTCATATCTCAAAACGATTATCAAGCATCAAATTGATCATAGCATCGAATTCACTTCCTATGATAGTTTTTATTATACCCAACTTGGATGCCCATCATTCTAGGACCAATTTTATAACCATAGCAAATACCATGTTGTTCTAAAAGACTCTCAAAATAATATAAGTGAAGCATGAGAGATCAACAATTTCTACAAAATCATGCCACCGCCGTGCTGTAAAAGGTATAAGTGAAGCACTAGAGCAAAAATTATCTAGCTCAAAAGGTAATAGTGAAGCATATAGAGTATTCTAATAAATTCCAAATCATGTGGGTTTCTCCCAAAAGGTGTGTACAGCAAGGATGATTGTGGTAAACTAAAAATCAAATACTAATATCATACACGATGCTCCAAGCAAAACACATATCTTGTGGCGAATAAAAATATAGCTCCAAGTAAAGTTACCGATAGACGAAAACGAAAGAGGGGAAGCCTTCCGGGGCATACCCAAGCTTAGGCTTTTGGTTATCCTTGAATATCTTGGGGTGCCATGGGCAACCCCAAGCTTAGGCTCTTGCCACTCCTTATTCCATAGTCCATCAAATCTTTACCCAAAACTTGAAAACTTCACAACACAAAACTCAACAGGAAATCTCATAAGCTTCGTTAGTGCAAGAAAGAAAAACCACCACATAAGGTACCATATTGAACTCATTATTTATTTATATTGGTGTTAAACCTACTGTATTCCAACTTCTCTATGGTTCATACCCCCCGATACTAGCCATAGATGCATCAAAATAAGCAAACAACACACGAAAAACTAAATATTCAAAAACAGAACAGTCTGTAGCAATCTGTAACTTTCGAATACTTCTGGAACTCTAAAAATCCTACCGAAATAGGATGTCCAGTGCAATTTTGCTATTGATCTACAGTAAAACGAATCAACGCAAAAGCACGTTTTTGTGAATTACTAAAATTATTTTCGTGCGTGCAAAAGTTTCTGTTTTTCAGCAGAATCAAATTAACTATCACCGTAGGTTATCCTATAGGTTCTACTTGGCACAAACACTAATTAAAACATGAAACCACATCTAAACAGAGTCTATATGAATTATTCATTGAATAACAGCAAGTAAAAATATTGGGTTGTCTCCCAACTAGCGCTTTTCTTTAATGCCTTTTTAGTTAGGCATTGAGATTTCAATGATGCTCACATGAATGACAAGAATTGAAGCATAAAGGGAGCATCATAAATCATGTGACAAACACACTTAAGTCTAACATACTTCCTATGCATAGGCATATTATAAGCAAACAAATTTGCAAGGCAAGCAAAAACTAGCATATGCAAGGAAGAAGAAACAGATGATAGCAATCTCAACATAACGAAAGGTAATTTAATAACATGAAACTTTCTACAACCATATTTTCCTCTCTCATAATAATTACATGTGGGATCATGAGCAAATTCAACAAAATAGCTATAACATAAAATATTTTCAACATGATCCACATGCATACGAAGTTGACACTCTTCCAAAATAGTGGGATTAACATTAACTAAAGTCATGACCTCTCCAAACCCACTTTTGTCAAAAAATTCATAAGATTGAACATTTTCCAAATATGTGGGATCTAAAGTTGACACTCTTCAAAACCACTTTCAATATTATTGCAAACTCTATTATCAATCTCATATTCATCATGGGGTTTAAATAAATTTTGAAGATCATACGAAGAATCACCCCAATCATGATCATTGCAACAAGTAGTAGACATAGCAAATATAGCATCCCCAAGCTTCGGGTTTTGCATATTTTTAGCACAATTGACATTAATAGAATTTATAATAAAATCATTGCAATCATGCTTTTTATTCAAGGAGCTATCATGAATCTCTTCATAAATTTCTTCATCACAATTTTCAGATTCATGAATTTCAAGCAAAACCTCATAAAGATAGTCTAGTGCACACAACTCACTAGCAATTGGTTCATCATAATTGGATCTCTTGAAAAGATTAGCAAGTGGATGAGGATCCATAAACTTTTAGCAAGCGAAGATGCAAGCAAAAAGAAGGCACATGGAGACACAAGATTGAACGGAAGAGGGGCGAAGAAAAGGCAGGGGTGAAGTGGGGGAGAGGAAAACGAGAGGCAAATGGCAAATAATGTAATGTGAGGGAGATGAGTTTGTGATGGGTACTTGGTAAGTCTTCACTTGTGCAAAGACCTCCCCGGCAACGGCGCCAGAAATCCTTATTGCTACCTCTTGAGCACTGCGTTGGTTTTCCTTGAAGAGGAAAGGGTGATGCAGCAAAGTAGTGTAAGTATTTCCCTCAGTTTTTGAGAACCAAGGTATCAATCCAGTAGGAGGCTCCTCAAAAGTCCCACGCACCTACACAAACAAACAAGAACCTCACAACCAACGCAATAAAGGGGTTGTCAATCCCTTCACGACCACTTGCGAAAGTGAGATCAGATAGAGATAATAAGATAAGATAAATATTTTTGGTATTTTTATGATATAGATTGGAAAGTAAAGATGCAAATAAAATATAGATGAAAACTTATATGATAAAAGATAGACCCGGGGGCCATAGGTTTCACTAGTGGCTTCTCTCAAGATAGCATAAGTATTACGATGGGTGAACAAATTACTGTCGAGCAATTGATAGAAAAGCGCATAGTTATGAGATTATCTAGGCATGATCACGTATATAGGCATCACGTCCGTGACAAGTAGATCGAAACGATTCTGCATCTACTACTATTACTCCACACATCGACCGACTCCTGCCTGCATCTAGAGTATTAAGTTCATGAAGAACAGAGTAACGCATTAAGAAAGATGACATGATGTAGAGGGATAAACTCAGGCAATATGATATAAACCCCATCTTTTTATCCTCGATGGCAATAATACAATACGTGCCTTGCTGCCCCTGCTGTCACTGGGAAAGGACACCACAAGAGTGAACCCAAAGCTGAGCACTTCTCCCATTGCAAGAAAGATCAATCTCGTAGGCCAAACCAAACTGATAATTCGAAGAGACTTGCAAAGATAACTTAATCATACATAAAAGAATTCAGAGGAGATTCAAAAATTTCTCATAGATAAACTTGATCATAAACCCACAATTCGTCGGATCTTGACAAACACACCGCAAAAAAGAGTTACATCAATATATCTTTCAAGAAGATTGAGGAGAACTTTGTATTGAGATTCAAAGAGAGAGAAGAAGCCATCTAGCTAATAACTATGGACCCGAAGGTCTATGGTAAACTACTCACAACTCATAGGAGAGGACTTGGAGATGATGTAGAGGCCCTCCGTGGTCCATTCCCCCTCCGATGGAGCGCCGACGAAGGCTCCAAGATGGGATCTCGCGGATACAGAAGCTTGCAGCGGTGGAATATATATAGGAGGAAGAAGTAGGTCGGTTGACGCTCGAGGGGCCCACGAGGGTTGGGGGCGCGCCCACCCCCAGCACCCTCATGGTCGCCTCGTTTGTTGCTTGACGTCCACTCCAAGTTCCCTGGATTGCGTTTGTTCCAAAAATATCGCTCCCGGAGGTTTCATTCCGTTTGGACTCCGTTTGATATTCCTTTTCTTCGAAACACTGAAATAGGCAAAAAAAACAGCAATTCGAGCTGGGCCTCCGATTAGTAGGTTAGTCCCAAAAATGATATAAAAGGGTGAAGTAAAGCGCATAAACATCCAAAACGGGTAATATAATAGCATGGAACAATAAAAAATTATAGATACGTTGGAGACGTATCAGACATCCGGCCCGATGCCCGGATATCTGGCCTCCCTGCCTGCGTGCAGCGCATCCGGGCCAAGGCCCATGTACCCCTTTGCCCCTTAGACTATATATACTCCCTCTCCACCTACGTTTTAGGGTTAGCATTGATTTAGCTCATTCGTGAGATAGAGCCTCGCTCATCCATCCGGATCTACTCCTCGTGAGGGACCGACACCTCTTCGGAGAAGACCATCTTCAAGGCCTCCTCACGGAGAAGAACTGGTTACCCTTTGTATTGTCACTTGTTGGATTTGTATCTTGTACCTCTCTTGTGTTTCCATGATCTAGCACATGTGTGACTTTGTTCTTGTTGCTTGAGTGATTTCTCGTGTTTTTCTCTCGTTCCCCTCCTCGTGTTCTTCGTGTTCCTCGTAGGGATCCGCTCCAAACGTGAAAGATCGGCCTCTAGGGTTCTACCCTACATCATGGAGCAACCTGAGGAGGAGTGGCTTGCGACAGGCCCTCAAGCCCCCGAACCGGTCCTAGACCAGCACCCTCGAGGCAGGCCGCCAACTGAGCAGCGGTTCCAGATCCTATGCCCGCGGCCAAGAAGTTGAAGAAAACTTCCTCCAAGGGCAACAAGCCGGGTGTGGTGCGCCAGTAGTCTTATCACGTTGTCGAGGCTAAAACCCCACCCGCCAAGCAGCTGGTAGCCGTGGGGGTTGATTCTAGCTTCCAGTCTGGCTCGAGCTCTTCGCATAGCTCTTCCTCGTCAGAGCCCCCTGTGCCCTGACATGGGCCATAGTTGTCGGGAAGCTTCGTTCCTCCGCCCCGGAAGAGAAGTAGGCCCCCTCACCGCCCATTAAGATTGAATTGAGCTCCATGCTCATTGATGAAGATTAAGGGAGAACAATCTCCTTTACTTGCAATAGTTTCAGTATGCCTTCTTGCTCTTGTTGACTAGTCTTGCTTGCCGCTGTTGACAGGGAGGAGGAGGAGGAGAAGACAGAGACTCTCATCCACCGGTCCAAATGGCTCAGGCGTGCGGAGCTGCCAAAGACAATGGAGGGTACGGGCGTAGTGGGGAGAAGTACAAACGAGTCGAAACCAAGCCCCCAGCTCAGCCCCCAGCATGAAAGCACGGGATTGGTCCCTCCCATGGGAAGTGATGCAGGAGAGTGATAACCCGCAAGTATACGGGATAGTTGTAGCCTCTTTCGATAAGTAAGAGTGTTGAACCCAACGAGGAGCTAAAGGTAGAACAAATACTCACTCAAGTCCTATCGGCCACTGATACGACTCTACGCACACTTGATGTTTGCTTTACCTAGAACAAGTATGAAACTAGAAGTACTTTGTAGGTGTGATATGGTAGGTTTGCAAGATAATAAAGAACACGTAAATATAAACTAGGGGCTGTTTAGATAAGGATGCAAATAAAGTAAATATAGCGAGTGTGGAAAAGTGGTAGTAGGAGTTGCAGAATTGTCCCTAAGCAACTGACTATGTTACTAGACCGGTAATCACTATTACAATTCTATTTGAGGGAGAGGCATAAGCTAACATACTTTCTCTACTTGGATCATATGCACTTATGATTGGAACTCTAGCAAGCATCCACAACTACTAAAGATTCATTAAGGTAAAACCCAACCATAGCATTAAAGCATCAAGTCCCCTTTATCCCATACGCAACAATCTACTTACTCGGGTTTGTGTTTCGGTCACTCACGCAACCCACTATAAGCGAATCATGAACGCATTGCAACACCCTACAGCGGGAATCCCTCATGCTTGCACGACATGGAGGGCACCATAGGACAGCACCAATAATAAAACATGCAACTCAAACCAATCATAGCAATTCATCAATCACCGATAGGACAATGGAAATCTACTCAGACATCATAAGACGGCAACACATCATTGGATAATAATATGAAGCATAAAGCACCATGTTCAAGTAGAGGGTACAGTGGGTTGCGGGAGAGTGGACCACTGGATATACCCGCTGGAAGGTGATGGAGACGTTGGTGAAGATGATGGAGGTGTTGGTGAAGATCGCAGTGATGATGATGGCCTCCGGCAGCGCTCCGGCGCTACCGGAAGCAAGGGGGAGAGAGCCCTTCTTCTTCTTCTTCTTCTTCTTCCTTGACCTCCTCCTTAGATGGGAGAAGTGTTTCCCCTCTAGTCCTTGGCTCCCATGGCTTGGGAGGGGCGAGAGCCCCTCCGAGATTGGATCTATCTCTTTGTTTCTCCGTTCTCAGATTCTGCCCCTTCACCGTTTCTTTTATATCCGGAGATCCGTAACTCCGATTGGGGTGAATCTTTCTCCCAGATCTTTCTCATAAAATTAGATTTCTTGCGGCAAAAGAAGAGCGTCAACCGCATTATGGGTGGCCCACGAGAGTCCAGGGCGCGTCCAGGGGGGAGGGCGCGCCCCCCTATCTCGTGGCCACCCCGGACACTGTTGCCCGTTGATTCTTCCTCCGGAAAATCCCAAATATTCCAAAATAATTCTCCGTCCGTTTTTATCCCATTTGGATTCCGTTTGATATTGGTTTTCTGCAAAACTTAAAACATGCAACAGACAGGAACTGGCACTTGCCACTGGATCAATATGTTACTCCCAAAAAATAGTATAAAAAGTTGCCAAAAGTATATGAAAGTTGAAGAATATTGGCATGGAACAATCAAAAATTATAGATACGACGGAGATGTATCAGCATCCCCAAGCTTAATTCCTACTCGTCCTCGAGTAGGTAAATGAGAAAAAAGATAATTTTTGATATGGAATGCTACCTAGCATAATCTTGATCATATGTCTAATCATGGCATGAATATTAAGACACGAGTGATTCAAAGCAATAGTCTATCATTTGACATAAAAACAATAATACTTCGAGCCTACCAATAAAGCAATCATGTCTTTTCAAAACAACAAGGCCAAAGCAAGCTTATCCCTATAAAATCGTATAGTCTAGCCATGCTTCATTTTCGTCACACAAAAATGCTCCCATCATGCACAACCCCGATGACGAGCCGAGCAATTGGTTCATACTTTTTAACGCGCTTCAGCTTTTTCAACCCTCACGCAATACATGAGTGCAAGCCATGTATATAGCACTATAGGTGGAATAGAATATAATGATGGAGGTTATGTGGAGAAGACAAAAAGGGATAAAGTCTCACATCGACGCGGCTAATCAACGGGCTATGGAGATTCCCATCAATTGATGTCAATGCGAGGAGTAGGGATTGCCATGCAACAGATGCACTAAGAGCTATAAATGTATGAAAGCTCAACAAAATAAACTAAGTGGGTGTGCATGCAACTTGCTTGCTCATGAAGACCTAGGGCATTTGAGGAAGCCCATCGTTGGAATATACAAGCCAAGTTCTATAATGAAAATTCCCACTAGTATATGAAAGTGACAACATAGTAGACAATCTATATGAAAAACATGGTGCTACTTTGAAGCACAAGTGTGGAAGAAGGATAGTAACATTGCCCCTTTTCTTTTCCTTTTTTTTTCTTTTTTTTCTTTTTTTCGGTGGGCTTCTTTGGCCCCCTTTTTTATTTAGGCTTCTTTGGCCTTTCCTTTTTTTTCTTTTTTTTCTTTTTTTCTTTTTTTATGGGGCAATGCTCTATAATGATGATCGTCGCACTTTTATTTACTTACAACTCGATATTACAACTCGATACTGGAACAAAGATATGACTCTATATGAATGCTTCCGGCGGTGTATCGGGATGTGCAATGATCTAGCGTAGCAATGACATCAAAAAACGGACAAGCCATGAAAACATCATGCTAGCTATCTTACGATCATGCAAAGCAATATGATAATGAATGCTCAAGTCATGTATATGATGATGATGAAAGTTGCATGGCAATATATCTTGGAATGGCTATGGAAATGCCATGATAGGTAGGTATGGTGGCTGTTTTGAGGAAGATATAATTAGGGTTATGTGTGATAGAGCTTATCGTATCACGGGGTTTGGATGCACTGGCGAAGTTTGCACCAACTCTCGAGGTGAGAAAGGGCAATGCACGGTACCGAAGTGGCTAGCAATGATGGAAAGGTAAAAGTGCGTATAATCCATGGACTCACATTAGTCACAAAGAACTCATATACTAATTGCAAAATTTTATTAGCCCTCGAAGCAAAGTACTACTACGCATGCCCCTAGGGGGATAGATTGGTAGGAAAATACCATCGCTCGTCCCCGACTGCCACTCATAAGGAAGACAATCAAAGAAACACCCCATGCTTCAAATTTGTCACACAACGGTTACCATACGTGCATGCTACGGGACTTGAAAACCTCAACACAAGTGTCTCTACAATCAACAACCACCCACTAGCATGACTCTAATATCACCATCTTTATATCGCAAAACTATTGCAAGGAATCAAACGTATCATATTCAGCGATCTACAAGTTTATATAGGATTTTATGACTAACCATGTGAATGACCAGTTCCTGTCATCTCTCTAAATAGATATAAGTGAAGCAAGAGAGTTTAATTCTTTCTACAAAAGATATGCCCATGCTCTAACAAGTATAAGTGAAGCAAAAGAGCATTCTACAAATGGCGGTTTTCTATGTGAAGAGAAACAGGCAATCCAGACTTCAAATGATATAAGTGAAGCACATGAAGCATTCTATAAAGCCATACTCAAAAGGTTTAAGTGAAGTGCAATGAGCGATCTATAAACCAACCAAGGACTATCTCATACCAGCATGGTGCATAAAAGAAAAGTGAAAACTAAATGCAAAAGACGCTCCAAGACTTGCACATAATGCATGAACGAAACGAATTCAAAAACATACCGATACTTGTTGAAGAAAGAGGGGATGCCTTCCGGGGCATCCCCAAGCTTAGACGCTTGAGTCTCCTTGAATATTTACTTGGGGTGCCTTGGACATCCCCAAGATTGAGCTCTTGCCTCTCTTCCTTTTCCTCATATCGAGACATCCTCGATTAGACACTACATCCACACAAAACTTCAACAGAAAACTCGGTAAGATCCGTTAGTATAATAAAGCAAATCACCACTCTAAGTACTGTAGCAAACCAATTCATATTTTGTTTTTGCATTCTGTCTACTTTAATATAGCTTTTTCATGGCTTAATCTACTAATATAAATTGATAGATTCATGAAAACAAGAAAACTATGCATCAAAAACAGAATCTGTCAAAAACAGAACAGTCTGTAGCAATCTGAACATCCATCATACTTCTGGTACCCAAAAAATTCTACCAAAATCAGGAAAAATAAAAAAGTTGTACAGAAATAAAGTTAAAAACGAATCAGAACCAATTGACGTTTCAGTTAAAAATGTAAAATCGCGCACTACAGCCAAAGTTTCTGTCTTGCACCGTACAAACCAACAAGCATTGTAAACATCCTAAAGGCAAACCTTAGCACATTATTTTTATAATAAAATGGAATTATACAAGGGGATAATTATTTTTGTTGAAAAGTTTCTGTAATCAAAATTCACAAAGTTTCCGTGAGCATGAACAAAGTTCAAGGCTAGCTCGCACTTCAACAATGCTTGTCTTTCTTACTTTCACTTTCCTTTTTGAAAAGTTTTTAGGTTCCCCTCTTTATTTTATTTGTTTTTAAACTATATGAAAGCACACAACAGAAATAAATGACTCTCTAAAACTTCCGGGTTGTCTCCCTGGCAGCGCTTTCTTTAAATCCATTAAGCTAGGCATTTAGTGCTCAAGTAATGAATCCACCCGGATCCCAAGGTATATCAAAGCCAATTTTAATTAACAATGATTTGTAATTTAGTAGTGAGCACAAAGCAACATATATCATGCAACAACGAAGTCTAACTCTCTTCCTATGCACCGGCATGTCATGAAAGAACAATTCATGCACACATAGTAAAGGACAATGCATAGTATAAGCAGTTTCTTGCAATTTCATAGTATGGGAAACATAGAGAGGTGGAGAAATAGTTCCTCTCTCATAATAATTGCAAGTAGGAGCAGCAAGCACATGCATATTACATTCATCAAAATCATCATGTGCAATGGTAAAAGGCAACCCATCAATATAATCCTTAATAAGCACAAACTTCTCCGATATAGTGTAGTTTGGAGAATTCAAAAATATAATAGGACTATCATGCATGGGTGCAATAGCAAAATTTTTATGTTTAACATAAGGAACTATAGCAAGTTCATATCCATAAGCATAATTCATATTGGCATCTTGGCCACAAGCATAGCAAGCATCATCAAAAAGGGATATTTCAAGAGAATCAACGGGATCATAACAATCATCATAGCAATCATCCTTCGGTAAGCACGAAGGGGAATAAAATAATGTATGAGTTGGAGGGTTACTCTCATTAGAAGGTGGGCATGGGTAGCTAATCCGCTCTTCCTCCTTTTGTTCTTCGCTCTCCTCATCATCTTTTTCATCCAATGAGCTCACTGTTTCATCAATTTCTTCTTCCATAGCTTCCTGCAAAATATTAATCTCTTCTTGGACAGCGGAGAATTTCTCAATATATGGTTTAACATAGGCATTAGAAGCATAATTATCATAACAATATTCAAGTCTGGCAAAACTTTCAGATTTGTAAAGAGTAGCATCATACTTTTCAATCAAAGAAGCAATTTAAATAGCACCCTTAAAAGCAACAAATTCTTCAATTTGTTGAACATCATAGTAATTATAAACACCCTTAGCATACGAAGATACGATTCCATTATCAATAAACTCACGTTGGTAGGGAAGGTGTTTCTTAGGGTTTTTAGAACAACAAGTAACATCATATATTTCACATAAATTCCAAGCATAGCATTGCAAATGTTGAATTTGATCCCATAATAGTTACCCCTTTTCAGATATACGGTCTCGCACATAACAAGCATGCTCATCTAAAGATTTGCCCTCAACTAAGCTAGTTGGGGTTTCAGCACAAGCACATAGGGATCGAAGATGATCCAAGTAAAAAGCTTCAGTAGTGTGATAGATTTTGAGTGGTTCTTCAACCATTGGAGCAGTAGGTACAACTATTTTTTTTGGTATTTTGCGTTTCCTACGCATAACTAAAGATAGAAAACAACTAAGGATAGCAAATAAAAATTACTTAGTGATAAAGCAAACAAGCACACACGAGAATATTCACCCCACGCTATGACTCCCCGGCAACGGCGCCAGAAAAAGGTCTTGATAACCCGCAAGTATACAGGATAGTTGTAGCCTCTTTCGATAAGTAAGAGTGTCGAACCCAACGAGGAGCAAAAGGTAGAACAAATACTCTCTCAAGTCCTATCGGCCACTGATACGACTCTATGCACGCTTGACGTTCGCTTTACCTAGAACAAGTCTGAAACTAGAAGTACTTTGTAGGTGTGATAGGGTAGGTTTGCAAGATAATAAAGAACACGTAAATATAAAATGGGGGATTTTTAGATAAATATGCGAATAAAGTGAATATAGCGAGTGTGGAAAAGTGGTGGTAGGAGTTGCGGAATTGTCCCTAAGCAATTGACTATGTTACTAGACCGGTAATCACTATTACAATTCTATTTGAGGGAGAGGCATAAGCTAACATACTTTCTCTACTTGGATTATCAGCACTGATGGTTGGAACTCTAGCAAGCATCCGCAACTACTAAAGATTCATTAAGGTAAAACCCAACCATAGCATTAAAGCATCAAGTCCCCTTTATCCCATATGCAACAATCTACTTACTCGGGTTTGTGTTTCGGTCACTCATGCAACCCACTATAAGCGAATCATGAACGCATTGCAACACCCTACAGTGGGAATCACTCACGCTTGCGTGACACGGAGGGCACCATAGGAAAACACCAATAATAAAACATGCAACTCAAACCAATCATAGCAATTCATCAATCACCGATAGGACAATGGAAATCTACTCAGACATCATAAGACGGCAACACATCATTGGATAATAATATGAAGCATAAAGCACCATGTTCAAGTAGAGGGTACAGCGGGTTGCGGGAGAGTGGGCCGCTGGATATAGATGGGGGAAGGTGATGGATACGTTGGTGAAGATGATGGAGGTGTTGGTGAAGATCGCGGTGATGATGAGGGCCTCCGGCAGGGCTCCGGCGCTACCGGAAGCAAGGGGGAGAGAGCCCCCCTTCTTCTTCTTCTTCTTCCTTGACCTCCTCCCTAGATGGGAGAATGGTTTCCCCTCTTGTCCTTGGCTCCCATGGCTTGGGAGGGGCGAGAGCCCCTCCGAGATTGGATCTATCTCTCTGTTTCTCCGTTTTCAGATTCTGCCCCTTCACCGTTTCTTTTATATCCGGAGATCCGTAACTCCGATTGGGGTGAATCTTTCACCCAGATCTTTCTCATAAACTTAGCTTTCTTGCGGCAAAAGATGAGCGTCAACCGCCTTATGGGTGTCCCACGAGAGTCCAGAGCGCGCCCAGGGGGAGGGCGCGCCCCCTGTCTCGTGGCCACCCCGGACACCGTTTCGCGTTGATTCTTCCTCCGGAAAATCCCAAATATTCCAAAATAATTCTCCATCCGTTTTTATCCCATTTGGATTCCGTTTGATATTGGTTTTTTGCGAAACATAAAACATGCAACAGACAGGAACTGGCACTGGGCATTGGATCAATATGTTAGTCCCAAAAAATAGTATAAAAAGTTGCCAAAAATATATGAAAGTTGAAGAATATTGGCATGGAACAATGAAAAATTATAGATACAATGGAGACGTATTAGAGAGCTCCCAACCTCCTTGGCCAAATGTGGGGAATAGACGACTGGGGGCGAACCCCTTCAAGAGGGACTTACCCCACCCGCCGATCAAGTCGAGGAGCCCCCGATGATGGCTCCCATGGGAGGACTTGCCCAGGACAACGCCGTGGTCGTCACGGAAGGGGACAGAAATCATGGCCCGACAGCTGATGTTGCCGGGGAGACTGAAGCTTCCGCCGGGTAGACCTCTCCGAGTAACTCATTTGCTCCTTCTTCTTCCTTCTTTCTTTTATCATCTCGCCCCATGCTTCCGGCTCTCTAATACTTCTGCTTCTTTATTATTTCTCGTTGTCTTTGCTTGCAGTCCCTAAGGCCAAAGAGCCTGAACTGCTGCAAGAAGTGCCCAGCATAGGGAGAGATGCCGCAAATGAAGCTGCGAAGATTGCTACCGTAGAAGGGCAGGTACATGCTGCCGGGAATGCTCAGGAGTCCCTGGCAGCAATGGTGCAGAGCTCCGATAGTGTGCCAGGGGCGGGAGCAACGGTCGAGGAAAAATCCCCCTCCAAACCATGGACCCCTCCCCTCATTTGCCGTGGTGGGAGCCTCGCAGCCATCTTCGAGTCAACCGGCGTTGGTGCTTGTGCAGCCTGGGAAGAAAGCCTCTCCAGTGGAAGAAGCAAAGCACAAGCCACAGAAGAACCTTCGGGGACGAGCCTGTCGGGGACGAGCCTTCCGGGATTGAGGTGCTGGCTGCCACGGCAGTAGAGGTCCAAGAGGAAGAGAGGGTTGAGGAGGTGGAGTGATGCGGAGCATCCTAAAGTCATCCCCATGGACCTACCATCGTCTCACCAAGTGTAAAGAGGACCCATGACACGAGCACGAGCTATACCTCTTGAGACCGAGGTGACTTCTTTCCTTAGTGATATCTCATTCAATCCTCTCGAGACATGGCTACTACCTAAGTCCGGAATGTTGTGCATGATTAGGTACCAGGAGGACCGTCCTGAGGATGCACATGAAGATGGTCAAGCCCCCAAGTCCATGGATGAAGAGAACCAACAGCATAAGGCGAGAACAACTTCAAGGCCTTGGACATCCGGCCATGGCCCCGGACATCCGGCCCCTGGAGATCTACCATGCAGCCAAGGATCTGCAGCCAAAGCTATAGGGCCCGGACATCCGGCGTCTAGCCCGGACATCCGGCCCTTCGCGCCGGAAATCCGGCCCCCAGCCCGGACATCCGGACAAGCCATCCAGGGAGCACAGAAGTTTGCCGCGATGGCCCGGACATCCGGCCATCACCCCGGACATCCGGCTCCTCCCGAAGCCCGGACATCCGGCCCATTCGCCCGGACATCCGGCCCCGCCTATCTAGAGAGCACCAAGTCCGACTCCACCAGCCCGAACATCTGGACCCCTAGTCTGGACGTCCAGCGTCTCGGGAAGGCCCAGACATCCGTCTCGACGCCCGGACATCTGCCCCCCTGCCTGCGTGCAGTGCATTCGGGCCGAGGCCCATGTACCCCTTCGCCCCTTAGACTATATATACTCCCTCTCCACCTACGTTTTAGGGTTAGCGTTGATTTAGCTCATTTGTGAGATAGAGCCTCGCTCATCCATCCGGATCTACTCCTCATGAGGGACCGACACCTCTTTGGAGAAGATCCACTTGGATTCAAGACCTCCATCCGGAGAAGACCATCTTCAAGACCTCCTCACGAAGAAGAACCGGTTACCCTTTGTATCTTCCGTTGTTGGATTTGGATCTTGTACCTCTCTTGTGTTTGGATGATCTAGCACATGTGTGACTTTGTTCTTGTTGGTTGAGTGATTTCTCGTGTTTTTCTCTTGTTCCCCTCCTCGTGTTCATTGTGTTCCTCGTAGGGATCCGCTCCAAACGTGAAAGATCAGCCTCTAGGATTCTACCCTACATCATCTTGGTATCATGAGCCGATCACGTTTTTGGAGCCCCTACCCCATGTTTTCTAGCTTGATTTTGTTGTTTTTGTCCTAAATCCAAAAATCCCCACTAAAAATAGCCCCAAATTATTTTGCGATTTGTTGGTGTGATGAAGTTTTGTTGGATTTGATCCACGGATCTACTTTGCCACGTGTGGATCTAGATTTCCCCCATCTTCTCTGCAATTTTCATCCACTAAATCATCCGAATTTTGCCCCGGAGTTGCCCTTTTTCCTGTGGAGTTCATCTCGTTCGGCCATGATTCAGGTGCCCAGACATCCGGCTGTGTCCTCCGGACATCCGTTGGCCCGGACATCCGGCTCCTGGCCCGGACATCCGGCCCCTGACTGCAGCAACTCCATCCACTACCCCGTTTTCCGCCTAACTTTCGCCAAATTTTGCCCCAGTGCCCACATATACTTCCGCATACCACCACCGCTTTCCACAAACACCACCATCACTTACTGCTACCACCTATGATAATTTTGACCCGTTTTGATCTTTGAGAATTTGAGTTATGGTTTCCGTGTCCTATTGTGTTTCGGCTATATAGGTACGGTTCGACATCAACATCACCACCGCCCATCTTCGCAAAGGACTCATCGCTACGGACAGTAACTTCGACGACATCTTTGTCATCCCATGCCATTGCATCGATAACCACATAGCCTTACTTTTGCGTTGCTTACCCATCGAGACTAGCCTTTGAGTATTGCCGGCAACGTGACTTGTGCACATTAGCGATCATACTCCATAGCATACATACCATACCATAGTGGTGCATATCTCGGTATCATCTTTTGTGTCACAAAGTTGTCATCGCATACACAATTGCTCTCTTGGTTCATGAAGTTTTGCATGAGAAAAGAGCTCAAAAGTGAAAGAGCCAAACAAGCTTTTAGGCAAAGAGGGAAATATAAGCAAAGAGCTTATAAACAAGAACCATAGCATGATACTAAATTAAGATTGTCATATCCGATCATCTTGGATCATATCACCGAAATACCATACATATAGCATACTTGCGATAGAGGTTGTTGTATTTTTGCCTAGTAGGTTGTGCACAAGTTACGTATCCACCTATTGTGCAATCGTGCTAGCGTCTCTCTAGTATTGTGCAACAAGAGCATTTTCGTGGACTCCAAATTTTGGCTCATTTTTGGTTTGCACAATCCCACTTATCTATTTGTGTGTGTGTTTCCGTGTACCACTTCTTGCTTGGTCTACTTGTCACATTTGCAAATTTGTGAATCTTTTCCAACATTATTGAAGCTCACTAACAATTGCATCAAATTTTGTGCCACCTTCCTAACCAAGCTCCACCATAAGCTTTTACTTGTGTAGGTGTGAGAACCGACAAGAATTGGTACCAATTGTGCTATTTCATTGTCCGCATTTGAGTGATCTTGGTCCATCTCCAACATCGGTCAAGGTACATTTGGTATAAGTTCTTCTCCTTCTCCCACTCACATTTTGCTTGGAATGATGGATAGGCCAAGTACTTCTACCAACCCACTCTTCATCGAGCAAGACGACGACATGTCATCATTCGTCATCAAGAGCAACAAGCGATGACCGGCCGCATCGACAACCTCGCCACCGACTTGTGACTCTCCGAGCAACATACAAGGGACTACTTCGACAACAAGCTTGGCGCTCACAAGCAAGAGAACGATGCAAGAATGGACGAGATCCGTGCCTTGTTGGTGAACCGCCCTCCGTCCACTTCTTCATACTCAAGACGGAGCCGCTCAAGTCGACACTCCGATGACACCTTCTCCGGCTCAAGTACACCAACATCGAACACTCTTCGATGAGCCGCGCGTCAAGACCGTCATGCATCCCGCAATCCTCTACATGGCAATCATCCGCAAGAGCAAGTCGACGAGCAAGTCCTTCGTCATCAACCTCACCAAGATCCTTTTGCACAAGCTCAAGAATGACAATGTCAATGTCGCCAAGAGGAAGAACGTGCGCGTCAACATCAAGAAGAACAAGACGCCGAGGCTCAACGTCTTCAACAACAACAACATGAAGCACAAGCTCTTGGGGTGCAACGTGCCCTTCAAGAATCAAGATGAGCCATTTCCAAGCGCAACCGCGATAGGCGCAACCAAGAGGAAGTGCTTCGAGAAGAAATCCAAGAGCGGAACTACCAACCAAGAGTGCAACGTCAAGTTCCCCAACCTCCTCCTCAAGCTCGACAAGCTCCTCCATAGCCTCAAGTTCAACAAGAGCAAGTTGATCATGGACTTCCTCCACACCAAGAGCAACATGAGGTTGATTATCCTCCACATCAAGGGCATCATCATCATCCTCGACCACAACACAATGAAGAGCAACACTATGACAAGATAAAGTTCACCATGCCCAAGTTCAATGGAAGCAATGGCATGAACAACTTTGAGGAAGAGAAGAAGATCGCTATGGCATCCCTTGAGTTCCAAGATTATGTGCTCATATGGTGGGAACAAGTCCTTGAGCGCCGAGAAGCAAAAGGTGAACCACCAATCACCACTTGGGCCCAAATGAAAGATTTCATGCGAGCATGTTTTGTGCCAACCTACTACAACCGCGATCTCTTCAAGAAGCTCCAACTCCTCAAGCAAGGAACAAAGAGTGTTGAAGAATACCACAAGGAAATGGAGATAGCTAGGATACGAGCCAATGTCACGGAAGATGATGAGCAAACTATGGCACGCTTCTTGAATGGCCTCAATCATCCCATCAAGAAGATTTCCGACTTCCAATCCTACTCCAACCTCATTGAGCTCAGGCATCAAGCTACCAAAGCCAAACATCAAGTGCAAGATGACTTCAAGTATGCCAAGTACTCGTCCAAGACCTACGGCTTCTCCAACAACCAAGGTTCAATGACTCCTCCAACTTCTACCTCAACCAAGCCATCTACAAGCAACAATGACAAGTCAAGTTACAAGAAAACTTCGACAACCTCAAGTCGCCCTCTTCCTACTACAAGCAACTTCAGGTCGCGCGCTTCATCATCTACTCCAATCGATGAGACCGTCAAGACAAGCTCCTTCAAGTGTTTCACTTGCGGCGGTCGAGGACACAAGTCTTTCCAATGCACCAACAAGCGCACCATCATCCTCAACAACGACGGAACTTATGACTCCATGAGTGAAGAGGACATGGAAGCCCTTGAGAAAGTGGCCATGCACCAGCGCGTGAACGAGGATGAAGATGATCAAGTCTTTTGTGATGAGGATTCGAGCCCCACTCTCGTTGTCTCTAAAGTCTTGACTCTTCAACATCAACAAGACGAAGACCAAAGATGCCACATCTTCCACACTAAGGCCGGCATCAATGGAAGGTTCGTCAAGGTCATCATCGATGTAGGTAGTTTTCACAACTTGGCAATTGAAGAACTATGCTCCAAGCTACAATTGGTCAAGATGAAGCACTCACACCCCTACAAAGTCCAATGGCTAAGTGACTCCGGCACTATATGAGTCGAGCATATAGTCCAAGTCTCCTTCAAAATTGGCGCATATGAGGACACTTTGGAGTGTGATGTCGTCTCGATGTCCGTTTGCAACCTCCTTCTTGGTCGACCATGGCAATTTGACCGCGGCGTCATCCACAATGGGGGTACCAATCACTATAGCTTCAAGATGAAAGGGAAGGAGTATGTGCTATGACCTATCTCTCCTAGTCAAGTGATAGCCGACAAGCAAGCCACCCATCATGGAGAGAATAGTGAGAAAGTGATCCACCCACAAAGAGAGTGAGAGCCACAAGCCAAAACCGAGTGCCTCCATGATGAGCGACAAGAAAAACTTCGTCCTATTTGCCACCAAAAGAGAGATGAGAGAAGTGTGTGAGAACCCATCGAGTGTTATGCACTTTGTCCTTGTGTGCAAGGATGAGGCACAAAAAACTAACACCTCTCACGATCTACCTTTAGTGTTGTCTTCTCTTTTGCACGAATTCCAAGATGTTTTCCCCGATAAGCTACCTCTGGGACTACCTCCACTACGAGGAATTGAGCGTCGAATCGACCTCATCCCCGGAGCACCTCTACCAAACAAAGCTCCATACTGCATCAACCCCGAAGAAACTAAGGAGATCCAACGGCAAGTACAACAACTCATCAACAACGGACATGTACGTGAAAGCTTAAGCCCTTGTGCCATTCCAGTTATACTTGTGCCCAAGCAAGATGGTAGTTTTCGCGTGTGCTCGGATTGTAGACCCATCAATGCTATTACCATTCGTTATAGGCATCCCATTCCTCGCTTAGATGATATTCTTGATGAACTTAGCGGTGCCACCATTTTCTCAAAAATTGATCTTAAAAGTGGCTATTATCAAATCCGCATAAAATAAGGTGATGAATGGAAAACCGCTTTCAAAACCAAATTTGGCTTGTGCGAGTGGTTGGTTATGCCTATGGGTTTATCGGAAGCTCCCGGTACTTCCATGCGTCTTATGCATTTTGTGCTTCGTCCTTACATTGGAGTGTTTGTTGTGGTTTACTTTGATGACATTCTTGTTTTTAGCAAATCCATGAAAGAGCATCTAGATCATGTTAGGGCTATTTTGCAAACTCTTCGCAAGGAATGTCTTTACGCCAACATGAAAAGGTGCACATTTGGTGTTGACAAGCTTGTTTTCTTGGGTTTTGTTGTTTCTTCCAAAGGTGTCCATGTTGATGAATCTAAAATTGAGGCAATTAAAAGTTTGCCCCAACCCACCAATTTGCAACAAGTGCGTAGCTTTCTTGGCCTTGCGGGTTTCTATCATCGCTTTGTGAAAGATTTTAGCATTGTTGCCGCTCCTTTGCATGCCTTGAGTAAGAAAAATGCTCCTTTTGTTTGGGGACCCTTGCAACCTACTGCTTTTGATGAGCTTAACTCTTTGCTTACTCATGCTCCGATGCTTTGCCCAACTTTGACAAAACTATCGAGGTTCATTGCGATGCAAGTGGTACCAGAATTGGCGTGGGTTTTGATGCAAGAAAAATGAGCCATTGCATATTTTAGTGAAAAAATCTCCGGTGCTCAACTTAACTATCCCATCTATGACAAAGAATTGTATGCTTTAGTGCGTGTGCTACATGTTTGGGAACATTATCTTAGACCCCATGAGTTTGTCATACATACCGATCATGAAACGCTTAAGTACTTAAAAGGCCAAACTAAGTAAAACAAGCGTCATGCCAAATGGAGTGAATTTATTGAATCTTTTCCCTATGTGATCAAGTACATTAAGGGTAAGGAAAATTTTGTTGCGGATGCCCTTTCCCGCATATGCATGCTTGTCACAAAACATGAGTTGAATGTTGTTGGCTTTGACCACATCAAAGACTTGTATGCAAATGATCCTTCTTTTGCTACTCCTTACGCTAAGTGTTTGACACATACATCTTGGGACCGATATTACATCAAGGATGATTATCTTATGAGAGCTAACAAACTTTGCATTCCCGAGTCTTCTCTTTGTTTGCTCCTTTTGCAAGAGGCTCATGGAGGCGGACTCATGGGACACTTTGGACGCGACAAGACATTTGCCACACTCTCCAAGAACTACTTTTGGCCCAAGATGTTCCGCGACATCTCACGCTTCACCTACCGATGCTCTACATGTCGCAAAGCTAAGTCTAAAGCTCAATCCCATGGTCTTTACATGCCTCTTCCTATTCCTTATCAACATTGGGAAGACATTAGCATGGATTTTGTATTTGGCTTGCCTAGAACCCAAAATGGAAAAGATTTCGTGTTTGTTGTTGTGGACCGATTTTCTAAGATGGCCCATTTCATTCCATGCAACAAGATAGACGATGCTTCACATGTTGCCAACCTCTTTTGTAGGGAAATATTGCGACTTCATGGAGTACCAAAGATAATTGTCTCGGACCGTGATTTCAAGTTCTTGAGTTACTTTTGTAAGACGCTATGCACCAAGCTCGGAATCAAGCTCTTGTTCTTTTCGGCGTACCATCCTCAAACCGAAGGCCAAACGGAGGTGACGAACCGTACACTCTCCACTCTACTTCGCGTGTTGATCAAGAGGAACATCAAGGAGTGGGAGGAGTGCCTACCCATCGCTGAGTACGCATACAACCCTGCAACACATTCTACTACCGACAAGTCCCCCTTCGAGGTCGTCTATGGCTTCAACCCGTTGTCCCCATTGGACATCCTACCTCTTGCACTAGAAGAGCGCACCAACCTCGACGCGAGCGCACGTGCAAGCTACCTCAAGAAGATGCATGAAGATACAAGGACAACCATCGAGCGCCAAGTACAACGACTAGCGACCAAGCTCAACATCAAGAAGCAATACATGATATTCAACATTGGAGATCTCGTGTGGCTACACATTCGCAAGGACCGCTTCCCCAACGAATGCAAGTCCAAACTTCTACCTAGAACCGATGGAACCTTCAAGGTGCTAGCACGCTACAACAACAACACCTACAAGATCGACATCCCACACGACAAGTACTCCGTGAGCGATATCTTCAACGTCAATGATCTCTCCCCGTACCATGGTGATGAGGATTTCGATCCGAGGTCGGATCTTTCCCAAGGGCGGGGAGATGATGTAGAGCATCCTACGGTCATCCCCATGGACCTACCATCGTCTCACCAAGTGTCAAGACCCATGACACGAGCACGATCTAGAGCTCTTGAGACCGACATGACTTCTTTCCTTAGTGATATCTCATTCGATCCTCTCGAGACATGGCTACTACCTAAGTCCGGAATGTTGTGCATGATTAGGTACCAAGAGGATCCTCCCGAGGATGCACATGAAGATGGTCAAGCCCCCAAATCCACGGATGAAGAGAACTAACGGCAGAAGGCGAGGACAACTTCCAGGCCCGGGACATCCGGACATCCGGCCCCTGGAGATCTACCCCGCAGCCAGGGATCTGCAGCCCAAGCTACAAGGCCCGGACATCCGGCGTCCAGCCCGTACATCCGACCCTTTGCCCCGGAAATCTGGCCCCCAGCCCAGACTTCCGGACAAGCCATCCAGGGAGCACAAAAGTCAGCGCCGATGGCCCGGACTTCCAGCCATCACCCCGGACATCCGGCTCCTCCTGAAGCCCCGGACATCCGACCCATTCACCTGGACATCCGGACCCGCCTATCCAGAGAGCACCGAGGCCGACTCCACCAGCCTGGACATCCGCCCCCCTAACCCGGACATCTGGCGTCTCGGGAAGGTCCGGACATTACTACCTCTTGAGCACTACGTTGGTTTTCCTTGAAGAGGAATGGGTGATGCAGCAAAGTTGCGTAAGTATTTCCCTCAGTTTTTGAGAACCAAGGTATCAATCCAGTAGGAGGCTCCTCAAAAGTCCCACACACCTGCACAAACAAACAAGAACCTCGCAACCAACGCAATAAAGGGGTTGTCAATCCCTTCACGGCCACTTGCGAAAGTGAGATCTGATAGAGATAATAAGATAAGATAATTATTTTAGGTATTTTTATGATATAGAATGGAAAGTAAAAGATGCAAATAAAATATAGATGAAAACTTATATGATAAAAGATAGGCCCGGGGGCCATAGGTTTCACTAGTGGCTTCTCTCAAGATAGCATAAGTATTACGGTGGGTGAACAAATTACTGTCGAGCAATTGATAGAAAAGCGCATAGTTATGATATTATCTAGGCATGATCATGTATATAGGCATCACGTCCGTGACAAGTAGATCGAAACGATTCTGCATCTACTACTATTACTCCACACATCGACCGACTCCTGCCTGCATCTAGAGTATTAAGTTCATGAAGAACAGAGTAACGCATTAAGCAAGATGACATGATGTAGAGGGATAAACTTATGTAATATGATATAAACCCCATCTTTTTATCCTTGATGGCAACAATACAATACGTGCCTTGCTGCCCCTGCTATCACTGGGAAAGGACACTGCAAGATTGAACCCAAAGCTAAGCACTTCTCCCAGTGCAAGAAAGATCAATCTAGTAGGCCAAACCAAACTGATAATTCGAAGAGACTTGCAAAGATAACTTAATGACACATAAAAGAATTCAGACGAGATTCAAATATTTCTCATAGATAAACTTGATCATAAACCCACAATTCATCGGATCTCGACAAACACACCGCAAAAAAGAGTTACATCGAATAGATCTCCAAGAAGATCAAGGAGAACTTTGTATTGAGATTCAAAGAGAGAGAAGAAGCCATCTAGCTAATAACTATGGACCCGAAGGTCTGTGGTAAACTACTCACAACTCATAGGAGAGGCCTTGGAGATGATGTAGAGGCCCTCCATGGTTGATTCCCCCTCCAGCGAAGCGCCGGCGAAGGCTCCAAGATGGGATCTCGCGGATACAGAAGGTTGTGGCGGTGGAGTAGTTTTTCGTAGTCGCTTCTGATGTTTTCAGGGTACGGGAGTATATGTAGGAGGAAGAAGTAGGTCGCTTGACGCTCGAGGGGCCCACGAGGGTGGGGGGCGCGTCGGGCACCCTCGTGGCTGCCTCGTTTGTTGCATGACGTCCACTCCAAGTCCCCTGGATTGCATTTGTTCCAAAAAGATTGCTCCCGAAGGTTTCATTCCATTTGGACTCCGTTTGATATTCCTTTTCTTCGAAACACTGAAATAGGCAAAAAAAAGAGCAATTCGGGCTGGGCCTTCGGTTAGTAGGTTAGTCCCAATTATGATATAAAAGTGTAAAGTAAAGCCCATAAACATCCAAAACTGGTAATATAATAGCATGGAACAATCAAAAATTATAGATACGTTGGAGACGTATCAAGCATCCCCAAGCTTAATTCCTGCTCGTCCTCGAGTAGGTAAATGATAAAAATAAAATTTTTGATGTCAAATGCTACCTAGCATAATTCTCAATGTAATTTTCTTTATTGTGGCATGAATGTTCAGATCCAAATGATTCAAAATAAAAGTTCATATTGACATAAGAAATAGTAATACTTCAAGCATACTAATAAATCAATCATGTCTTCTCAAAATAGCATGACTAAAGAAAGTTATCCCTACAAAATCATATAGTCTGGCTATGCTCTATCTTCATCACACAAAGTACTTAGTCATGCACAACCCCGATGACAAGCCAAGCAATTGTTTCATACTTTAGTAATCTCAAACTTTTTCAACTTTCACGCAATACATGAGCGTGAGCCATGGACATAGCATTATATGTGGAATAGAATGGTGGTTGTGGAGAAGACAAAAAGGAGGAGAAGATAGTCTCACATCAACTAGGCGTATCAACGGGCTATGGAGATGCCCATTAATGGATATCAATGTGAGTGAGTAAGGATTGCCATGCAACGGATGCACTAGAGCTATATATGTATGGAAGCTCAACAAAAGAAACTAAGTGGGTGTGCATCCAACTTGCTTGCTCACGAAGACCTAGGGCACTTTGAGGAAGCCCATCATTGGAATATACAAGCCAAGTTCTATAATGAAAAATTCCCACTAGTATATGAAAGTGACAACATAGAAGACTCTCTATCATGAAGATCATGGTGATACTTTGAATCACAAGTGTGGTAAAAGGATAGTAGCATTGTCCCTTCTCTCCTTTTCTCTCATTTTTTTATTTGGCCTTTTTCTATTTTTTTGTAAAGTCCGAAGTCTCATCCTGACTTGTGGGGGAATCATAGTCTCCATCATCCTTTCCTCACTTGGAACAATGCTCTAATAATGAAGATCATCGCACTTTTATTTACTTACAACTCAAGATTACAACTCGATACTCAGAACAAAATATGACTCTATATGAATGCCTTCGGCGGTGTACCGTGATATGCAAAATCAAGAGTGACATGTATGGAATTATGAAGGTGGCTTTGCCACAAATACGATGTCAACTACATTATCATGCAAGAGCAATATGACAATGATGATGCGTGTCATAATAAACGGAACAGTGGAAAGTTGCATGGCAATATATCTCGGAATGGCTATGGAAATGCCATAATAGGTAAGTATGGTGGCTGTTTTGAGGAAGGTATATGGTGGGTGTATGGTACCAGTGACAGTTGCGTGGCACAAGAGAGGCTAGCAATGGTGGAAGGGTGAGAGTGTGTATAATCCATGGACTCAACATTAGTCATAAAGAAATCATATACTTATTGCAAAAATCTACAAGTCTTTGGAAACAAATTACTACGTGCATGCTCCTAGGTGGATAGATTGGTAGGAAAAGACCATAGCTCGTCCCCGACCGCCACTCATAAGGAAGACAATCAGTAAATAAATTGTGCTCCAACTTCATCACAAAGTGGTTCACCATACGTGCATGCTACGGGAATCACAAACTTCAACACAAGTATTCTTTAAATTCATAATCACCCCACTAGCATGACTCTAATATCACCATCCTCATATCTCAAAACGGTTATCAAGCATCAAATTGATAATAGCATCCAATTCACTTCCTATGATAGTTTTTATTATACCCAACTTGGATGCCCATCATTCTAGGACCAATTTTATAACCATAGCAAATACCATGTTATTCTAAAAGACTCTCAAAATAATATAAGTGAAGCATGAGAGATCAACAATTTCTACAAAATCATGCCACCGCCGTGCTGTAAAAGGTATAAGTGAAGCACTAGAGCAAAAATTATATAGCTCAAAAGGTAATAGTGAAGCATATAGAGTATTCTAATAAATTCCAAATCATGTGGGTTTCTCCCAAAAGGTGTGTAAGCAAGGATGATTGTGGTAAACTAAAAATCAAAGACTAATATCATACACGACGCTCCAAGCAAAACACATATCTTGTGGCGAATAAAAATATAGCTCCAAGTAAAGTTACCGATAGACGAAGACGAAAGAGGGGATGCCTTCCGGGGCATACCCAAGCTTAGGCTTTTGGTTATCCTTGAATATCTTGGGGTGCCATGGGCAACCCCAAGCTTAGGCTCTTGCCACTCCTTATTCCATAGTCCATCAAATCTTTACCCAAAACTTGAAAACTTCACAACACAAAACTCAACAGGAAATCTCATAAGCTTCGTTAGTGCAAGAAAGAAAAACCACCACATAAGGTACTGTATTGAACTCATTATTTATTTATATTGGTGTTAAACCTACTGTATTCCAACTTCTCTATGGTTCATACCCCTCGATACTAGCCATAGATGCATCAAAATAAGCAAAAAACACATGAAAAACTAAATATTCAAAAACAGAACAGTCTGTAGCAATCTGTAACTTTCGAATACTTCTGGAACTCTAAAAATCCTACCGAAATAGGATGTCCTGGGCAATTTGTCTATTGATCTACAGTAAAACGAATCAACGCAAAAGCACATTTCTGTGAATTACTAAAATTATTTTCGTGCGTGCAAAAGTTTCTATTTTTCAGCAGAATCAAATTAACTATCACCGTAGGTTATCCTATAGGTTCTACTTGGCACAAACACTAACTAAAACATGAAACCACATCTAAACAGAGTCTATATGAATTATTCATTCAGTAAAAGCAAGTAAAAATATTGGGTTGTCTCCCAACTAGCGCTTTTCTTTAATGCCTTTTTAGTTAGGCATTGAGATTTCAATGATGCTCACATGAATGACAAGAATTGAAGCATAAAGGGAGCATCATAAATCATGTGACAAACACACTTAAGTCTAACATACTTCCTATGCATAGGCATATTATAAGCAAACAAATTTGCAAGGCAAGCAAAAACTAGCATATGCAAGGAAGAAGAAACAGATGATAGCAATCTCAACATAACGAAAGGTAATTTAATAACATGAAACTTTCTACAACCATATTTTCCTCTCTCATAATAATTACATGTGGGATCATGAGCAAATTCAACAAAATAGCTATAACATAAAATATTTTCAACATGATCCACATGCATACGAAGTTGACACTCTTCCAAAATAGTGGGATTAACATTAACTAAAGTCATGACCTCTCCAAACCCACTTTTATCAAAAAATTCGTAAGATTGAACATTTTCCAAATATGTGGGATCTAAAGTTGACACTCTTCCAAAACCACTTTCAATATTATTGCAAACTCTATTATCAATGTCATATTCATCATGGGGTTTAAATAAATTTTAAAGATCATACGAAGAATCACCCCAATCATGATCATTGCAACAAGTAGTAGACATAGCAAAACTAGCATCCCCAAGCTTAGGGTTTTGCATATTTTTAGCACAATTGACATTAATAGAATTTATAATAAAATCATTGCAATCATGCTTTTTATTCAAGGAGCTATCGTGAATCTCTTCATAAATTTCTTCATCACAATTTTCAGATTCACGAGTTTCAAGCAAAACCTCATAAAGATAGTCTAGTGCACACAACTCACTAGCAATTGGTTCATCATAATTGGATCTCTTGAAAAGATTAGCAAGTGGATGAGGATCCATAAACTTTTAGCAAGCGAAGATGCAAGCAAAAAGAAGGCACATGGAGACACAAGATTGAATGGAAGAGGGGCGAAGAAAAGGCAGGGGTGAAGTGGGGGAGAGGAAAACGAGAGGCAAATGGCAAATAATGTAATGCGAGGGAGATGAGTTTGTGATGGGTACTTGGTATGTCTTCACTTGTGCAAAGACCTCCCCGGCAACGGCGCCAGAAATCCTTATTGCTAACTCTTGAGCACTGCGTTGGTTTTCCTTGAAGAGGAAAGGGTGATGCAGCAAAGTAGTGTAAGTATTTCCCTCAGTTTTTTAGAACCAAAGTATCAATCCAGTAGGAGGCTCCTCAAAAGTCCCACGCACCTACACAAACAAACAAGAACCTCGCAACCAACGCAATAAAGGGGTTGTCAATCCCTTCACGACCACTTGCGAAAGTGAGATCAGATAGAGATAATAAGATAAGATAAATATTTTTGGTATTTTTATGATATAGATTGGAAAGTAAAAGATGCAAGTAAAATATAGATGAAAACTTATATGATAAAAGATAGACCCGGGGGCCATAGGTTTCACTAGTGGCTTCTCTCAACATAGCATAAGTTTACGATGGGTGAACAAATTACTGTCGAGCAATTGATAGAAAAGCGCATAGTTATGATATTATCTAGGCACGATCACGTATATAGGCATCACGTCCGTGACAAGTAGATCGAAACGATTCTGCATCTACTACTATTACTCCACACATCGACCGACTCCTGCCTGCATCTAGAGTATTAAGTTCATGAAGAACAGAGTAACGCATTAAGAAAGATGACATGATGTAGAGGGATAAACTCATGCAATATGATATAAACCCCATCTTTTTATCCTCGATGGCAATAATACAATACGTGCCTTGCTGCCCCTGCTGTCACTGGGAAAGGACACCACAAGATTGAACCCAAAGCTAAGCACTTCTCCCATTGCAAGAAAGATCAATCTCGTAGGCCAAACCAAACTGATAATTCGAAGAGACTTGCAAAGATAACTTAATCATACATAAAAGAATTCAGAGGAGATTCAAAAATTTCTCATAGATAAACTTGATCATAAACCCACAATTCTTCGGATCTTGACAAACACACCGCAAAAAAGAGTTACATCAATATATCTTCCAAGAAGATCGAGGAGAACTTTGTATTGAGATTCAAAGAGAGAGAAGAAGCCATCTAGCTAATAACTATGGACCCGAAGGTCTATGGTAAACTACTCACAACTCATAGGAGAGGCCTTGGAGATGATGTAGAGGCCCTCCATGGACCATTCCCCCTCCGACGGAGCGCCGACGAAGGCTCCAAGATGGGATCTCGCGGATACAGAAGCTTGCAGCGGTGGAATATATATAGGAGGAAGAAGTAGGTCGGTTGACGCTCGAGGGGCCCACGAGGGTTGGGGGCGCGCCCACCCCCAGGGGGCGCGCTGGGCACCCTCGTGGTCGCCTCGTTTGTTGCTTGACGTCCACTTCAAGTTCCCTGGATTGCGTTTGTTCCAAAAAGATCGCTCCCGGAGGTTTCATTCCGTTTGGACTCCGTTTGATATTCCTTTTCTTCGAAACACTGAAATAAGCAAAAAAACAGCAATTCGGGCTGGGCCTCCGATTAGTAGGTTAGTCCCAAAAATGATATAAAAGGGTGAAGTAAAGCCCATAAACATCCAAAACGGGTAATATAATAGCATGGAACAATAAAAAATTATAGATACGTTGGAGACGTATCAGACATCCGGCCCGACGCCCGGACATCTGGCCTCCCTGCCTGCGTGCAGCGCATCCGGGCCAAGTCCCATGAACCCTTTGCCCCTTAGACTATATATACTCCCTCTCCACCTACGTTTTGGGGTTAGCATTGATTTAGCTCATTTGTGAGATAGAGCCTCGCTCATCCATCCGGATCTACTCCTCGTGAGGGACCAACACCTCTTCGGAGAAGACCATCTTCAAGACCTCCTCACGGAGAAGAACTGGTTACCCTTTGTATTGTCACTTGTTGGATTTGTATCTTGTACCTCTCTTGTGTTTCGATGATCTAGCACATGTGTGACTTTGTTCTTGTTGGTTGAGTGATTTCTCGTGTTTTTCTCTTGTTCCCCTCCTTGTGTTCTACGTGTTCCTCATAGGGATCCGCTCCAAACGTGAAAGATCGGCCTCCAGGGTTCTACCCTACATCATGGAGCAACCTGAGGAGGAGTGGCTTGCGACAGGCCCTCAAGCCCCCGAACCGGTCCTGGACCAGCACCCTCGAGGCAGGCCGCCAACTGAGCAGCGGTTCCAGATCCTGTGCCCGCGGCCAAGAAGTTGAAGAAAACTTCCTCCAAGGGAAACAAGCCGGGTGTGGTGCGCCAGTAGTCTTATCACGTTGTCGAGGCTAAAACCCCACCCGCCAAGCAGCTGGTAGCCGTGGGGGTTGATTCTAGCTTCCAGTCTGGCTCGAGCTCTTCGCATAGCTCTTCCTCGTCAGAGCCCCCTGTGCCCTGACATGGGCCATCGTTGTTGGGAAGCTTCGTTCCTCCGCCCCGGAAGAGAAGTAGGCCCCCTCACCGCCCATTGAGATTGAATTGAGCTCCATGCTCATTGATGAAGATTAAGGGAGAACAATCTCCTTTACTTGCAATAGTTTCAGTATGCCTTCTTGCTCTTGTTGACTAGTCTTGCTTGCCACTGTTGACAGGGAGGAGGAGGAGGATAAGACAGAGACTCTCATCCACCGGTCCAAATGGCTCAGGCGTGCGGAGCTGCCAAAGACAATGGAGGGTACGGGCCTGGTGGGGAGAAGTACAAATGAGACGAAACCAAGCCACCAGCTCAGCCCCCGGCATGAAAGCACGGGATTGGTCCCTCCCATGGGAAGTGATGCAGGAGAGTGATAACCCGCAAGTATACGGATAGTTGTAGCCTCTTTCGATAAGTAAGAGTGTCGAACCCAACGAGGAGCTAAAGGTAGAACAAATACTCTCTCAAGTCCTATCGGCCACTGATACGACTCTACGCACGCTTGACGTTTGCTTTACCTAGAACAAGTATGAAACTAGAAGTACTTTGTAGGTGTGATATGGTAGGTTTGCAAGATAATAAAGAACACATAAATATAAACTAGGGGCTGTTTAGATAAAGATGCAAATAAAGTAAATATAGCGAGTGTGGAAAAGTGGTAGTAGGAGTTGCGGAATTGTCCCTAAGCAATTGACTATGTTACTAGACCGGTAATCACTATTACAATTCTATTTGAGCGAGAGGCATAAGCTAACATACTTTCTCTACTTGGATCATATGCACTTATGATTGGAAATCTAGCAAGCATCCGCAACTACTAAAGATTCATTAAGGTAAAACCCAACCATAGCATTAAAGCATCAAGTCCCCTTTATCCCATACGCAACAATCTACTTACTCGGGTTTGTGTTTCGGTCACTCACGCAACCCACTATAAGCGAATCATGAACGCATTGCAACACCCTACAGCGGGAATCCCTCATGCTTGCACGACACGGAGGGCACCATAGGACTGCATTAATAATAAAACATGCAACTCAAACCAATCATAGCAATTCATCAATCACCGATAGGACAATGGCAATCTACTCAGACATCATAAGATGGCAACACATCATTGGATAATAATATGAAGCATAAAGCACCATGTTCAAGTAGAGGGTATAGCGGGTTGTGGGAGAGTGGACCGCTGGATATACCCGCTAGAAGGTGATGGAGACGTTGGTGAAGATGATGGAGGTGTTGGTGAAGATCGCAGTGATGATGATGGCCTCCGGCAGCGCTCCGGCGCTACCGGAAGCAAGGGGGAGAGAGCCCCCCTTCTTCTTCTTCTTCTTCTTCCTTGACCTCCTCCTTAGATAGGAGAAGGGTTTCCCCTCTAGTCCTTGGCTCCCATGGCTTGGGAGGGGCGAGAGCCCCTCCGAGATTGGATCTATCTCTTTGTTTCTCCGTTCTCAGATTCTGCCCCTTCACCGTTTCTTTTATATCCAGAGATCCGTAACTCCGATTGGGGTGAATCTTTCGCCCAGATCTTTCTCATAAAATTAGCTTTCTTGCGGCAAAAGAAGAGCGTCAACCAACTTACAGGTGGCCCACGGGAGTCGAGGGCGCGTCCAGGGGGGAGGGCGCGCCCCCCTATCTCGTGGCCACCCCGGACACCGTTTCGCGTTGATTCTTCCTCCGGAAAATCCCAAATATTCCAAAACAATTCTCCGTCCGTTTTTATCCCGTTTGGATTCCGTTTGATATTGGTTTTCTGCAAAACATAAAACATGCAACAGACGGGAACTGGCACTTGCCACTGGATCAATATGTTAGTCCCAAAAAATAGTATAAAAAGTTGCCAAAAGTATATGAAAGTTGAAGAATATTGGCATGGAACAATCAAAAATTATAGATACGATGGAGATGTATCAGCATCCCCAAGCTTAATTCCTACTCGTCCTCGAGTAGGTAAATGATAAAAAAGATAATTTTTGATATGGAATGCTACCTAGCATAATCTTTATCATATGTCTAATCATGGCATGAATATTAAGACACGAGTGATTCAAAGCAATAGTCTATCATTTGACATAAAAACAATAATACTTCGAGCCTACCAATAAAGCAATCATGTCTTTTCAAAACAACAAGGCCAAAGCAAGCTTATCCCTATAAAATCGTATAGTTTGGCCATGCTTCATTTTTGTCACACAAAAATGCTCCCATCATGCACAACCCCGATGACGAGCCGAGCAATTGGTTCATACTTTTTAACGCGCTTCAGCTTTTTCAACCCTCACGCAATACATGAGTGCAAGCCATGGATATAGCACTATAGGTGGAATAGAATATAATGATGGAGGTTATGTGGAGAAGACAAAAAGGGAGAAAGTCTCACATCGACGCGGCTAATCAATGGGCTATGGAGATTCCCATCAATTGATGTCAATGCGAGGAGTAGGGATTGCCATGCAACAGATGCACTAAGAGCTATAAATGTATGAAAGCTCAACAAAATAAACTAAGTGGGTGTGCATGCAACTTGCTTGCTCATGAAGAACTAGGGCTTTTGAGGAACATAGGAGACAACATAGGAGCCAAGTTCTATAATGAAAATTCCCACTAGTATATGAAAGTGACAACATAGGAGACAATCTATATGAAAAACATGGTGCTACTTTGAAGCACGAGTGTGGAAGAAGGATAGTAACATTGCCCCTTTTCTTTTCCTTTTTTTCTTTTTTTTCTTTTTTTCGGTGGGCTTCTTTGGCCCCCTTTTTTATTTTGGGTTCTTTGGCCTTTCCCTTTTTTTTCTTTTTTTTATGGGGAAATGCTCTATAATGATGATCGTCGCACTTTTATTTACTTACAACTCGATATTACAACTCGATACTGGAACAAAGATATGACTCTATATGAATGCTTCCGGCGGTGTACCGGGATGTGCAATGATCTAGCGTAGCAATGACATCAAAAAACGGACAAGCCATGAAAACATCATGCTAGCTATCTTACGATCATGCAAAGCAATATGATAATGAATGCTCAAGTCATGTATATGATGATGATGAAAGTTGCATGGCAATATATCTCGGAATGGCTATGGAAATGCCATGATAGGTAGGTATGGTGGCTATTTTTGAGGAAGATATAATCAGGCTTATGTGTGATAGAGCTTATCGTATCACGGGGTTTGGATGCACCGGCGAAGTTTGCACCAACTCTCGAGGTGAGAAAGGGCAATGCACGGTACCGAAGAGGCTAGCAATGATGGAAAGGTAAAAGTGCGTATAATCCATGGACTCACATTAGTCATAAAGAACTCATATACTAATTGCAAAATTTTATTAGCCCTCGAAGCAAAGTACTACTACGCATGCCCCTAGGGGGATAGATTGGTAGGAAAATACCACCGCTCGTCCCCGACTGCCACTCATAAAGTAGACAATCAAAGAAACACCCCATGCTTCAAATTTGTCACACAACGGTTACCATACGTGCATGCTACGGGACTTGAAAACCTCAACACAAGTGTCTCTACAATCAACAAAAACCCACTAGCATGACTCTAATATCACCATCTTTATATAGCAAAACTATTGCAAGGAATCAAACGTATCATATTCAGCGATCTACAAGTTTATATAGGATTTTATGACTAACCATGTGAATGACCAGTTCCTGTCATCTCTCTAAATAGATATAAGTGAAGCAAGAGAGTTTAATTCTTTCTACAAAAGATATGCCCATGCTCTAACAAGTATAAGTGAAGCAAAAGAGCATTCTACAAATGGCGGTTTTCTATGTGAAGAGAAACAGGCAATCCAGACTTCAAATGATATAAGTGAAGCACATGAAGCATTCTGTAAAGCCATACTCAAAAGATTTAAGTGAAGTGCAATGAGCATTCTATAAACCAACCAAGGACTATCTCATACCAGCATGGTGCATAAAAGAAAAGTGAAAACTAAATGCAAAAGACGCTCCAAGACTTGCACATAATGCATGAACGAAACGAATTCAAAAACATACCGATACTTGTTGAAGAAAGAGGGGATGCCTTCTGGGGCATCCCCAAGCTTAGACGCTTGAGTCTCCTTGAATATTTACTTGGGGTGCCTCGGACATCCCCAAGCTTGAGCTCTTTCCTCTCTTCCTTTTCCTCATATCGAGACATCCTCAATTAGACACTACATCCACACAAAACTTCAACAGAAAACTCGGTAAGATCCGTTAGTATTATAAAGCAAATCACCACTCTAAGTACTGTAGCAAACCAATTCATATTTTGTTTTTGCATTCTGTCTACTTTAATATAGCTTTTTCATGGCTTAATCTACTAATATAAATTGATAGATTCATGAAAACAAGCAAACTATGCATCAAAAACAGAATCTGTCAAAAACAGAACAGTCTGTAGCAATCTGAACATCCATCATACTTCTGGTAACCAAAAACTTCTACCAAAATCAGGAAAAATAAAAAAGTTGTACAGAAATAAAGTTAAAAATGAATCAGAACCAATTGACGTTTCAGTTAAAAATGTAAAATCGTGCACTACAGCCAAAGTTTCTGTCCTGCACCGTACAAACCAACAAGCATTGTAAACATCCTAAAGGCAAACCTTAGCACATTATTTTTATAATAAAATGGAATTATACAAGGGGATAATTATTTTTGTTGAAAAGTTTTTGTAATCAAAATTCACAAAGTTTCCGTGAGCATGAACAAAGTTCAAGGCTAGCTCCCACTTCAACAATGCTTGTCTTTCTTACTTTCACTTTCCTTTTTGAAAAGTTTTTAGGTTCCCCTCTTTATTTTTTTTGTTTTTAAACTATACGAAAGCACATAACAGAAATAAATGACTCTCTAAAACTTCTGGGTTGTCTCCCTGGCAGCACTTTCTTTAAATCCATTAAGCTAGGCATTTAGTGCTCAAGTAATGAATCCTCCCGGATCCCAAGGTATATCAAAGCCAATTTTAATTAACAATGATTTGTAATTTAGTAGTGAGCACAAAGCAACATATATCATGCAACAACGAAGTCTAACTCTCTTCCTATGCATCGGCATGTCATGAAAGAACAATTCATGCACACATAGTAAAGGACAATGCATAGTATAAGCAGTTTCTTGCAATTTCATAGTATGGGAAACATAGAGAGGTGGAGAAATAGTTCCTCTCTCATAATAATTGCAAGTAGGAGCAGCAAGCACATGCATATTACATTCATCAAAATCATCATGTGCAATGGTAAAAGGCAACCCATCAATATAATCCTTAATAAGCACAAACTTCTCCGATATAGTGTAGTTTGGAGAATTCAAAAATATAATAGGACTATCATGCGTGGGTGCAATAGCAACAATTTTATGTTTAACATAAGGAACTATAGCAAGTTCATCTCCATAAGCATAATTCATATTGGCATCTTGGCCACAAGCATAGCAAGCATCATCAAAAAGGGATATTTCAAGAGAATCAACGGGATCATAACAATCATCATAGCAATCATCCTTCGGTAAGCATGAAGGGGAATAAAATAATGTATGAGTTGGAGGGTTAATCTCATTAGAAGGTGGGCACGGGTAGCTAATCCGCTCTTCCTCCTTTTGTTCTTCGCTCTCCTCATCATCTTTTTCATCCAATGAGCTCACTGTTTCATCAATTTCTTCTTCCATAGCTTCCTGCAAAATATTAATCTCTTCTTGGACAGCGGAGAATTTCTTAATATATGGTTTAACATAGGCATTAGAAGCATAATTATCATAACAATATTCAAGTATGGCAAAACTTTCAGATTTGTAAAGAGTAGCATCATACTTTTCAATCAAAGAAGTAATTTCAATAGCACCCTTAAAAGCAACAAATTCTTCAATTTGTTGAACATCATAGTAATTATAAACACCCTTAGCATACGAAGATACGATTCCATTATCAATAAATTCACGTTGGTAGGGAAGGTGTTTCTTAGGGTTTTCAGAACAACAAGTGACATCATATATTTCACATAAATTCCAAGCATAGCATTGCAAACGTTGAATTTGATCCCATAATAGTTACCCCTTTTCAGATATACGGTCTCGCACATAACAAGCATGCGCATCTAAAGATTTGCCCTCAACTAAGCTAGTTGGGGTTTCAACACGAGCACATAGGGATCGAAGATGATCCAAGTAAAAAGCTTCAGTAGTGTGATAGATTTTGAGTGGTTCTTCAACCATTGGAACAGTAGGTACAACTATTTTTTTTGGTATTTTGCGTTTCCTACGCATAACTAAAGATAGAAAACAACTAAGGATAGAAAATAAAAATTACTTAGTGATAAAGCAAACAAGCACACACGAGAATATTCACCCGACGCTATGACTCCCTGGCAACGGCGCCAGAAAAAGGTCTTGATAACCCGCAAGTATACGGGATAGTTGTAGCCTCTTTCGATAAGTAAGAGTGTCGAACCCAACGAGGAGCTAAAGGTAGAACAAATACTCTCTCAAGTCCTATCGGCCACTGATACGACTCTATGCACGCTTGACGTTCGCTTTACCTAGAACAAGTCTGAAACTAGAAGTACTTTGTAGGTGTGATAGGGTAGGTTTGCAAGATAATAAAGAACACGTAAATATAAAATAGGGGATGTTTAGATAAAGATGCGAATAAAGTAAATATAGAGAGTGTGGAAAAGTGGTGGTAGGAGTTGCGGAATTGTCCCTAAGCAATTTACTATGTTACTAGATTGGTAATCATTATTACAATTCTATTTGAGGGAGAGGCATAAGCTAACATACTTTCTCTACTTGGATCATTAGCACTTATGGTTGGAACTCTAGCAAGCATCCGCAACTACTAAAGATTCATTAAGGTAAAACCCAACCATAGCATTTAAGCATCAAGTCCCCTTTATCCCATATGCAACAATCTACTTACTCGGGTTTGTGTTTCAGTCACTCGGCAACCCACTATAAGCGAATCATGAACGCATTGCAACACCCTATAGTGGGAATCACTCACGCTTGCGTGACATGGAGGGCACCATAGGACAACACCAATAATAAAGCATGCAACTCAAACCAATCATAGCAATTCATCAATCACCGATAGGACAATGGAAATCTACTCAGACATCATAAGATGGCAACACATCATTGGATAATAATATGAAGCATAAAGCACCATGTTCAAGTAGAGGGTACAGCGGGTTGCGGGAGAGTGGGCCGCTGGATATAGATGGGGGAAGGTGATGGATACGTTGGTGAAGATGATGGAGGTGTTGGTGAAGATCGCGGTGATGATGATGGCCTCCGGCAGCGGTCCGGCGCTACCGGAAGCAAGGGGGAGAGAGCCCCCCTTCTTCTTCTTCTTCTTCCTTGACCTCCTCCCTAGATGGGAGAATGGTTTCCCCTCTTGTCCTTGGCTCCCATGGCTTGGGAGGGGCGAGAGCCCCTCCGAGATTGGATCTATCTCTCTGTTTCTCCGTTCTCAGATTCTGCCCCTTCACCGTTTCTTTTATATCCGGAGATCCGTAACTCCGATTGGGGTGAATCTTTCGCCCAGATCTTTCTCATAAACTTAGATTTCTTGCGGCAAAAGATGAGCGTCAACCGCCTTATGGGTGGCCCACGAGAGTCCAGAGCGCGCCCAGGGGGAGGGCGCGCCCCCCTGTCTCGTGGCCACCTCGGACACCGTTTCGCGTTGATTCTTCCTCCGGAAAATCCCAAATATTCCAAAATAATTCTCCGTCCGTTTTTATCCCATTTGGATTCCGTTTGATATTGGTTTTTTGCGAAACATAAAACATGCAACAGACAGGAACTGGCACTGGGCACTGGATCAATATGTTAGTCCCAAAAAATAGTATAAAAAGTTGCCAAAAATATATGAAAGTTGAAGAATATTGGCATGGAACAATGAAAAATTATAGATACAACAGAGACGTATCAGAGAGCTCCCAACCTCCTTGGCCAAATGTGGGGAATAGATGACTGGGGGCGAACCCCTTCAAGAGGGACTTACCCCACCCGCCGATCAAGTCGAGGAGCCCCCGATGATGGCTCCCATGGGAGGACTTGCCCAGGACGACGTCATGGTCGTCACGAAAGGGGACAGAAATCATGGCCCGGCAGCTGATGTTGCCGGGGAGACTGAAGCTTCCGCCGGGCAGACCTCTCCGAGTAACTAATTTGCTCCTTCTTCTTCCTTCTTTATTTTATCATCTCGCCCCATGCTTCCAGCTCTCTAATACTTCTGCTTCTTTATTATTTCTCGTTGTCTTTGCTTGCAGTCCCTAAGGCCAAAGAGCCTGAACTGCTGCAAGAAGTGGCCAGCATAGGGAGAGATGCCGCAAATGAAGCTGCCAAGATTGCTACTGTAGAAGGGCAGGTACATGCTGCCGGGAATGCTCAGGAGTCCCTGGCAGCAATGGTGCAGAGCCCCGATAGTGTGCCAGGGGCGGGAGCAACGGTCGAGGAAAAATCCCCCTCCAAACCATGGACCCCCTCCCCTCATTTGCCGTGGTGGGAGCCTCGCAGCCATCTTGAGTCAACCGGCGTTGGTGCTTGTGCAGCCTGGGCTCGGAGCCCCCGGCTCATCAGTGGCGATGGGTGCAGAACTTGATGGAGAGCTTCAGCGCATTGTGGCGTCGCTGGACCAGGGGGTCGACGAGGCAGATGATCTGTCGCTGTTGAAATGGACTTTTCTTTTCTATAATCCATGGCAGCAGACATTAAGGAGATGCAGGCTTGGCACAAACAGAAGTGGCAGGTGCTCAAGGAGCAACGCAAGTCCGCCACCAAGGTGGACTAGCAACTGAGGGACAAAGGTAATGAGCTGCATGACTCGCACGACTAGCAGTTCCAGGTCTTGATGAAGCAACAGGAGACCATCTCGATGGAGAGGGAGGACCTCATTACCCGGGAGTCTCCCATTGCGGATCGTAAGGCGCTTCTAGATGCCAGAGAGCAGGACATCTCTTCTCGGGAGGAGAAGCTCGAGGACACCCTCGGTGCCAAGGACGACGACCTGGAAGTCCTCGTGCAGCAACGCACCAAGGAGCTAGAGGACAAGCACAAGGCCGCCCTGGGTGCCCTCACTGCCGATTCAGCTACCCAACTGAAGCAGCTCGCTGATGACCTTGCCACTTCATCCACTGCCAAGACCGACCTGGACCAACAGGTGGCCAGGTTGCCCGTAGAGCTTGCCGTGAGTGTCAAGGAGGCCATGACCCTCAAGGAGAAGGCGCAGAAAGGAGAGACCCTTCCGAAGGATATACAATCGCAGCTCTCCTCCAAGAGCCAGGGCCTTGAGGCTGCCAACAACACCATTGAAGATCTGAAGGCCAGGATGGGAACCTTGGAGAGCTTGGTAGAATCCAGCGGGGCCCGTGAGCAGCAGCTGACAAAGGACCTGGATACCGCAAGGCGTCTTCTGAAGGATGCAAAGGACAAGCTAGCGAATCATTCCGAGCAGGTTGACCTCCGGATCAAGAGCTTGATTGACATTGCCGAGCGTCACACTACCCAAACTGTAGCGATTGAGATGGAAGGGCCAGTCTTCTTGGCCAGCAAGAAAGAGGTCCCCAGCGTCAAGCTAGGGGGCTTTCTCAACGAGTTGATCGACAAGATGAAGGTGCATGAAGAGGGAAAGGCCAGTCTCTTCGTGACTGAATCCTGGAAGCTTGCCCACAACGCCCTCCTCATGGTCTTGAGCAACATCGCGTGCCACCATCCGGATCTCAACCTCGCTGCTGGCTTTAATAAGCCACCGGAGGGTGCAGACATTTCTGCCGCCGAAGAGAAAGCTTCCCCCTTCGCTGACAGGGTCCTTTATGTCCCAACGGCTCCATGAGGTCGCTGTCGGTGTCAAAACCGGCGGATCTCGGGTAGGGGGTCCTGATCTGTGCGTCTTAAGCTGATGGTAACAGGAAGCAAGGGACACAATGTTTACCCAGGTTCGGGCCCTCTCGATGGAGGTAAAACCCTACTTCCTGCTTGATTAATATTGAGGATATGAGTAGTACAAGAGTAGATCTACCACGAGATCGTAGAGGCTAAACCCTAAGAGCTAGCCTATGATAGTATGATTGTAATTGTGATCGGCCTTCTAAGGACCATGCTCTTCGGTTTATATATACACCGGAGAGCTAGGGTTTACATGGAGTCGGTTACAAGGAAGGAAACATAATATCCGGATCGCCAAGCTTGTCTTCCACGCAAATGAGAGTCCCATCCGGACACGAGCCGAAGTCTTGAGTCTTGTATCTTGACGCTTCTATAGTCCGGCTGTCCGGATATCCCCTTATCTAGGACTCCCTTAGTAGCCCCTGAACCAGGCTTCAATGACGATGAGTCTGGTGCGTAGTCTTGTTTTCGGCATTGCAAGGCAGGTTCCTCCTTCCGAATACTCCAAGGTTATTATTGAACACGTAGGACGTGTCCGGATCTGCAAAATGATCTTCACATACCACCGTAGAGAGAATGATACTTCAGCTGACAATTTTTAGACGATGTGACAAGCCATTACAGCCAGGTCATTATTCGAACCATTTTTTCACAACCAGCCACAGTGCGCATTGCGAGGCGGTTTCCTTGACATGTCTTATCAAAGCAGAGATCATGTCCCCTTATCATGGGATTCTCGTCAATACGGGTATGGGTAATCCCCCCGCGCCATCAGTCGTGGCGCTTGGGAAGTAAGCGATTCTCAACAGGCTAGTGGGGAGGCGCACCGCTTTCGTCGCCTCTATAAAGTGATAAGAGTTCCCCATTCTTACCCATGCCTTCTTCCTCCTCTACCCACTCTTGCCTCCCCGAGGTCCAACGCCCTAGTCCAAGTCTCCTCCGCACAACTAAACATGTTCGGAGTAGGAGGCAAATGGGTGGCTTCCACCGTGAGGGAGAAGAACATCGCAAGTCTTCGGGCGATCAGATACTTGGCCGCAGACATAGCGCACTGGCTACCAGACGGCGGGCAGGTCATTCCAACTCCAGGACCCCACGAGAGGGTCGTGTTTCTTGCCCACTTCGTCCCTGGACTGAGGTTTCCACTCCACCCCTTCGTTTGCAGGCTCATGTTCTCCTACGAGCTAGATTTCCATGATCTAGCCCCGAACTTCGTCCTTAACATCTCGGCGTTCATTGTCGTGTGCGAGGCTTTCCTCCCCATCAAGCCTCATTTCGGCTTGTGGCTCCAAACCTTCTGCGTGAAGCCGAAGATCGTAAGCGGCCAGCAAGCGGAGTGCGGAGGAGCCATGGTGGGCAAAATGCCTAACGTCACCTGGCTTGACGGCTCCTTTGCGGAAACCGTGAAGGGGTGGCAATCGGGGTGGTTCTACATCACTGAGCCACGCGATGCCAACTGGGCGGTGGCCCCCGAGTTCTGATCTGGAACCCCTATGCAGCTCACCTCCTGGGAACAGAAGGGCCTACTATGGGGCGAATATACAGAGCTGACCAGACTCATCAACTGCATCAAGGGCATGAAGGACAAGAACATCAAGCTTGTCGACGTGATCCAGGTCATGCTCGTTCACCGGATTCTATCGTGCCAAAGGCGGGCATTCAATTTGTGGGAGTTCGTCCCGGCCGAACACTAGACGCTCCAGAGACTCTACGACATGAAGCACAAGAACGCGTGGATGGCGTTGTTCAAGGCCACCGAAGTATCTCCTCTCATAACCGAGGACCGTGGGCTCCATGCCGCATGGCACCCTACCCAGGTGAGTTCTCAGACTGCCACCGGGTTCGGTTCTTCCCAATGTATTCTTGGAGAATTCCTAAGTGATTGAGTATATTTGTTCAGGAGTATGTGGAGATAGCGGAGTGGATTGACAGTCCGGCTCCGTTGCCAGAAAGCCCAGCCAATGATCTTCTGACGAAGATGCTGGTCCTGGCGCCCTATAAGGGGCCGGAGAAGAAGGCCGATAAGAAGGCCCCAGGGACCCGAAAGGGTCTCCGGCAGAAGGCTGCGCCAAAAGCCTCGTCTGAAGAGGACGAGGAAGACTCCTCCCCCAAAGGGGAAGAAGGAGAAGAAGAGGAGGCCACCCTATCCGGAAAGGATGGGGGGCCTGAGACGGCGGACCAGGGGGCCAGGAGAGGCCCCCGGCGCAAGGCCATCATACTCTTGTCGTCCGATGACGACGAGGCAGATTCCTCCCGCGGAGGCGGGGAGGAACAGGAAGAAACTCCACCTCCCCGTACTGGGGGGGATAGGAAGGCCGCCCCGGTGGGAGAGACTGAGATGTCCAAGAAGGGAAAAGTGTCCCATCCGGCCTACTCCGCCACCGCCGCCGATAGCAAGGAAGGGTGGCTGCCCCGGAAGAAGCCCCTAGCGCGATCGTAAGTATCCGCACTCCATCGTAATTTTGCTTCATAGTTTTGTTATAATGCCGAACTTGTATGCAGTCCGGCCAGGGCCCATCCCGAAGTGTCGTCTTCGGACGGGTCGTTGAGTGAGTCAGCAATGAACTCACTCCCGACGGCCACGTCTCCTCGGCCTGCGGACGACATAGAGGTGTTGTCCCGAAGGCTCCCAGTGATGGCGGAGGTGGCCCTAGAGGCGCCTCAAGGCAGCGTCCCAGACGTCGGACTCGCGGGGTTCAAGGTCCCCGCGGATCGTGTTGATGAGAGCCACGTTAAGCCGGGCTCTCAGCCGAACACTGTTCCGGAGCCTTCAGTGGTTCCGGACTTAGGTGGGCAGCCCCTCTTTATGGAGGGAGGGCCGTCTATATCAAGGACTTCCGTTACACCCGAGGCACCGGATTGTCTGCTGGAAGCGCTTCACGGCGCTTCCCTAGATGAAGAGCACCGTACTCTTATGAGTGTGGTGATTCAGAAGGTTTCGTCCGCCAAGAGCAGACTAACCAAAGCCTGCACCAGCCTCCTGACAGGCTTTGAGGTAAGTAAAAATGTGTGAAATTACCACCCGATAGGTAGTAGCCCCTGATACTCTGTTTGGTGTTCAGAAAGAAAAACCAAATGGAGGGTCAATTATAATCCGCAGGAGTCTAACAATAAGTTTGAATGTAAATAAACAGGTTGTGCTGCTGGCCGTTGCTGCTCGCACAGCCGAAATCACCGGCCTAATGCAGGACTTAGAGCGAGCACAGGGAGAGCTCGGCCTCACGAGGAGGCAGCTCGAAGAGAGCAAAGGTGAATGGTTTCCCTCTCTCATATAATGAATAGTAAATAAAATTTGATTATGCTAATGATGAAACGTCGTGATATGGTAACAGAGGCCACCACCGAAGTGGCGTCTCTCAAGAAGGCGCTGTCGGAGACCAAACACAAAGCGGCCTTGGAACTCAAGGAGCACAAAAAGCAAGAGGCCCGAGTGGGCGAGGTACAAGAAGAGCTCCAGGAGCTCGGCAAGAACCTCGAGTCTGCGAAGCATGGGCTTAGAGCAAAAGAGGCCGAGCTTGCAAAGGCCCTTACAAATATAAAAGACGCCAAGGCCGAAGCCGAGAGGGCACAGAAGGAGATCCAGGAGGCCAAAAAGATAGCAGCGGGTAAGAAATTTTTTATGCAAAGCAAACATGTGGAGGAGGCGTTTCTTTTACTTACCCGAGTCCGGAGCTCTCCAGGGGCATTCGCAGATCTGCCACGCAGCATATCGGATGACGCAGAGTTCTACCATGCCTAGGAGGGGAGCTCAACGGAGAAGCAGTTCTGGTCCGAGTATGCTGGGGCCGAACATTCAACGCCTCTGAGTGACCAACTGAAGCAGTTGGTCGAACTCCACAAGGCGGCCGAAGTGGCTATGAAGGATCTCATAGTCCGGATATGGCCTGGTGAGCTTCTGCGCACCAGCTACTTCGGCCTGATCAAGCGGATGGTGGATGCCTATCCGTGACTGGAAGTCATCAAGCGATCCATTTGCATTGAGGGTGCCCGTCGGGCCCTTTCCCGTGCAAAGGTGCATTTGGGCAAGCTGGATGCAGAGAAGCTGGTGAAGGACGGGCCGCCAGAGGGCAAGCCGCATTGCATCCCCGAGAAGTATTATGATGGCGTTATGAAGGGTGCATGCCTCGTGGTCGATGAATGTACCAAAGACATAATTTTTGAATGAATTCACCTCTGTCATGTTTGTAATTTAAATACGAAGTTACTTGCGCTATGTAGCGCTTTTGTTATTTAAAATATTACCTTCTGTGCGGTTGTTTATCAAATTCTGAAAGTAGGCCAGTCGTCGGCTTCCGCCCCCATGTAACTAGTACTGGGGTGTTCATCGAAAACCTGGACACTCTTTATCAAAATGTTTGGTCCCTTAAGGAGGTGTCCAGCACAGCGAACAAGGCAATCGGACTATGCGGCTTTATAACCTTCACTTAGCCATAGAAGTCTACAATTTTAAATTTCGATGAAGCACCTAGAATCTCGAAGGCCGAATTGGGGCTCTATACACGCCTGTATCGGACAAAGCCGAATTATCGCCTAAAGCGGAAAAATATTTAAGGATTTTAAAACCTCTCGAACAGCGACCAGCTCTCGCCACGTCATGCCGGTCAGTTTTGTGCTTTCTCTACTGAGGTGCTTGTCCGGCAGAACCAGGGCACAATCGCAGTAGTTCTCCTGCGCTAGCTTAGCCGAATTAACAGAATGTAAGGCACCAAAACAAGGGAGCCGGTATATCCCAACTGTAGACCCAAGACATGATTCGGAGCTGATGCATATAATGCTATAAGTTCGGGGTGCCGCACTGTTGAAAGTGTTCGGACTTGTCTTGCCGTATTATGGGGCGCCATAAGAAGCCCCTGGCAAACTAAGCATACCAAAGTGTACGGATGCAAAATCAAACAAACATTTGTAAAAAATGCTCAAATAAAAATAATAAGCTGACGCTATATATTGTCTCCCATTTATAAATAATATGTTTAAGCGTATGTTTACAACGAATGCATTAAGCAGAGATAAATAGGATTATTTGACATATCCTATCCAGGGGCAGGCTACGTACAGATAGATAAAGTAGGAACAACGATCGTAAATAGATTCCACCTGGGTGTTTCCTGCTGCGCCCAAAGCCTGTTGCCTCCTGGGTTTCCTCTCCTATGTAAGTCCGACAATCCGACTCTTCTGGAGAAGCTGCACTAAAGCAATGTCCTTAAAGGTAAAAGAAAAGGTTACGAAGTGATACCATAATGTTGACTGAGCCACTGCTACGCCTTCGCCTGTGCCCATGGTATTTTGAGTGCGTAATTGTGTACGCGTGGCACGGATGCAGCTTTGATGGGATTTGAGCGAAGGACGGACTGCTAGTCGTGCTCTTGGCGTGCCTGCTGATCCTGTTGCGGGGTGTTCCGTCCTCGCTTGACGGAGCTTGAGGTTGTCATCGCCGGATTGGTGGTTTGCCGGAGGAGTCTGCATTGTACTTCTGCCACAATGGCTGCAGTGTGCTCTTCTGTACGGAGAGAGCGGTCCATGTTTCCGTTGATTGTTATGACCCCCCACGGGCCTGGCATCTTGAGCTTGAGGTATGCATAGTGTGGCACCGCAATGAATCTAGCGAATGCGGTTCATCCGAGCAGTGCGTGGTAACCTATGCGGAAAGGGACGATATCGAAGATTAGCTCTTCCCTTGGGAAGTTATCCGGAGATCTGAATACCACTTTCAATGTTATAGAGCCCGTACAACGGGCCTCTACTCCAGGAATTACACCTTTAAAGGTGGTTTTGGTGGGCTTAGTTCTTGAAGGATCAATGCCCATTTTGCGCATTGTGTCCTGGTAGAGCAGGTTCAGGCTGCTGCCTCCGTCCATAAGGACTCTTGTGAGGTGGAATCCGTCTATGATTGGGTCTAGAACCAATGCGGCTGAGCCACCGTGACGGATGCTAGTAGGATGATCCCTACGATCAAAGGTGATCGGACAAGCTGACCATGGGTTAAATTTGGGGATGACTGGCTCCATCGCGTAGACGTCCCGTAGTGCTCGCTTCCGTTCCCGCTTAGGGATGTGGGTGGCGTAGATCATGTTGACCGTTTTCACCTGGGGGGGAAATTTCTTCTGTCCCCCCATGTTCGAACGCCGGGGCTCATCGTCATCATCGCTGTGCAGCCCCTTGTCCTTGTTTTCGGCGTTTACTTTGCCGGCCTGTTTAAATACCCAGCAGTCTCTATTGGTGTGTTTGGCTAGCTTGTCCGGGGTGCCATGAATTTGGCATGAGCGCTCCAGTATGCGTTCTAGACTGGACGATCCCTGATTGTTTCTCTTGAATGGCTTCTTCTGCTGACCGGATTTGGGTCCGCTGAATCCGGCATTGACTGTCGTGTCTTCGGTGTTGTCGCCGTTGTTCCGTTGCTTGTGTCTGTTGCGCTGTAGCTTGCTGTTATTGTCACGGACATCTGACGTGCCAGAATGCGGCGTAGTGCTGCTGCGAGCCAACCAACTGTCCTCGCATGCGCAAAAGCGGGTCATTAGTGTCGTGAGAGCTGCCATAGACTTGGGTTTCTCCTGGCCGAGGTGTCGGGCAAGCCACTCGTCACGGATATTATGCTTGAAGGCCGCCAGGGCTTCGGCGTTCGTACAGTCGACTATTTGGTTCTTTTTAGTTAGGAACCGAGTCCAGAACTTCCTGGCTGATTCTCTGGGCTATTAAGTAATGTGGCTCAAGTCATCGGCATCCAGAGGTCGCACATATGTGCCTTGGAAGTTGTCAAGAAATGCATCTTCCAAGTTTTCCCAACTGCCAATGGAATTTGCGGGCAAGCTGTTTAGCCAGTGTCGGGCGGGTCGTTTGAGCTTAAGGGGAAGATACTTGATGGCGTGTAGATCATCTCCGCGGGCCATGTGAATGTGGAGAAGGAAATCTTCGATCCATACCGCGGGGTATGTTGTGCCATCGTATGATTCGATGTTTACGGGTTTGAACCCTTCTGGGAATTCATGGTCCATTACTTCATCGGTGAAGCAGAGGGGGTGTGCAGCGCCTCTGTGCCGAGCTATGTCGCGACACAGTCCGGCTGCGTCTGACTGGTTATATTGGGCCTGGCCAGATTTGCTGTTAGTGTATCCGGTGTGACGGTCATTGTCATGTGCTGCGGCGCGCCCCCGTGATCCGTAGATCGATCTTGGTTGTCCTACAGCACTATCCAGTTTGTCGCGCAGGTCCTGGGTATTGCCCCGGGCCGTGGTAAACCGGCGTGGGGGTGGGGGATGATATTCGGGCGGATATGCCAATTTATCCCGACCTCGAGGCGGCCGGTCAGCCGTGTGGCGCTCGAGTCCATATTCCTCGGCTGCTAGGACTTCTGTCCATCTATTTGTGAGCAGATCTTGATCAGCTTGAAGCTGCTGCTGCTTCTTCTTCAGGCTTCTCGCAGGGGCAATAAGTCGGCGCTTGAAGCGCTCCTGCTCTGCGGGGTCTTTGGGTACGCCGAACTCGTCGTCGCCGAGGCTAATCTCGTCTTCGGAGAGGGGCATGTAGTTGTCCTCCTCCGGATACCCGTCCGTCGCCTGTTCATCTGGGCTGTCATGCCCATCTTCCTGTCCGGCCTGCTCGAAGGCGGGCTGTTCGGGGTTGTATTCATCATCGGCACCGTCCGGATTGTCTTCGTCTCCGGTGCCAGTATTGCCTTGGAGGGGCTTGGAGCGGCGCGGGTGACACCCATGCTTTGCTTTCTTCTTGGAGGGGTTATCCTCCGTTGCCTCGTCGCCATTGGTTTGTTTCCGAGTGTCCGCCATGTATATATCGTATGAAGAGGTGGTTGTCCACCATCATGTGAGTGGTGGCTCCTGTATGTCTCCTGCATCGTCATCCATACCGTCGATGTCTTTGAAGTTGAAGTCGAGCACGTCAGTTAAATCATCGATCGGGGCGACAAAGTGGGTGGTGGGTGGGCAGCGAATTCCTTCTTCGCCTGCTTCCCACTCAAGCCAGACATAGTTCAGCCCAGAGCCTCCTCACAAAGAGAGAGACTTTAATGAGTTCAGCATGTCGCCAAAAGGCGAGTGCTGAAAGATGTCCGCAGCGGAAGACTCCATTACCGGAGCCCAACCTGGCTCGGCTGGCTTGAGAGTGCGCGGACGTGAGCCAACAACCGGATATGAGTCCGGGGGCCCAGGCCTCCACAGAGATATGACCTGTGTTCGGCTCCACCGCCGATGAGCGTGCGGCCTGCGGGGCGGGGTCCATCCCTCCGTCCTCGGGCAATGCAACCTGTTCCGGATTTAGATCTGGGGCTATTGCAGGGATGATGTTGCGAGCATTGTCCGACAGCAGGTTTAGGCCGTGCTCGTCGTGACTGTCCGGCGCTCCTGGCACAGGGCCGAATCCGGCGATGATCAAATCTCCGCGAATATTCGCCTGTAGTTCAAGTTTCTGAACCTGATCTGGTGGCCAGGGGCGTAGCTGTCGATCTGCTCCAGATGACCAAGCGAATTGGCCCGCAATGCGAAGCCGCCGAACACAAAAATCTGTCTAGGGAGAAAAGTCTCACCCTGGACTGTGTTGTTGACGATTGAAGACGCCATCAAGCCTTGAAGCAACGACACAGAGGAACTCTCAATGAAAGCACCAATGTCGGTGTCAAAACCGACGAATCTCGGGTAGGGGGTCCCGATCTGTGCGTCTTAGGCTGATGGTAACAGGAAGCAAGGGACACAATGTTTACCCAGGTTCGGGCCCTCTCGATGGAGGTAAAACCCTACTTCCTGCTGGATTAATATTGAAGATATGAGTAGTACAAGAGTAGATCTACCACGAGATCGTAGAGGCTAAACCCTAAGAGCTAGCCTATGATGGTATGATTGTAATTGTGATCGGCCTTCTAAGGACCATGATCTTCGGTTTATATAGACACAGGAGAGCTAGGGTTTACATGGAGTCGGTTACAAGGAAGGAAACAAAATATCCGGATCGCCAAGCTTGTCTTCCACGCAAAGGAGAGTCCCATCCGGACACGAGCCGAAGTCTTGAGTCTTGTATCTTGACGCTTCTATAGTCCGGATGATGTATATAGTCCGGCTGTCCGGATACCCCCTTATCCAGGACTCCCTCAGTCGCCAAGCCGACATTGAACTATCCTTTCCATCGCGCTATTCTATAACAAAAAATGATGCATCTCCAGTGTTTATACATCGTATTGTTTATGTTTGTGAGGAAATGATGCTTTTGCTTAATCGTCGATTGCATGTTTATCCCTTTCAAATCTACCTGTCAGTGTTCATATGATTAGTCCCTATGTATGTTTCGGTTGCCTGCCAGTATAATATTTCCATGATTGTCATAAGGGTCAAGCCCTTAGCAGTCATCTTGTCGTGCATGCATCCCGACAGGTTTTTCCTTGGTAGTTCTCGACGCAGCCACTCATTCTGCGAGCAGGCTCGGAATAGAACGAGGGTGGAGACAGAGAGCTAGCAAGGTGCCATCACACGAAGGACTTCCTCATACGAACACGTCGATACTTCAAGGGATAAACAAATGTGAAATTTGAAATTCATAAGGGAGTAATGGCTACATTGACTTAGCTTTTGTCCTCGCTTCCTCCCATTCCTTTCAACTGCGAGCACTTGTCGTGTTTGCATGCTTCGGGGAGAATGGATGTCGTGTGCATAGTTCTCAGGCTCCCGGCAGGGGCCAATAGAAAAACATATGTATCTTGCGGGCGACGGGACGCGGTGTAAGGTACGATCGGTTTCTCTCTCCTCCTCTCCATACTTTCTAGACAATTTGGTGGCGGTTGGCATAGAAGTCACACTAATGTGAACGACCTTGCCGGAGCACTCTTGTCGGGGCATCGATCAACAGACTCGCACCAGCGCTCCACTCAGGATTTCCCAAAGTAGGGTAAATGCTGAACCGAGTTTCGCGCGGTACTCATCGACATTGATGATGCTGGAACCCAGAGTGGCTCAATTGTCTGTAAGTCAGAGTGGAGGAAAGAGAAACTTTTTTACTTATACACTTTTTTCCTTTCCACCGGACGGCTCTCGCATAGCGACCATGTCGCCTGACCCGTTGGGGTTGGCTCGCCGCCGTCATTATTGATTCTTTGCATCTGCAACAGCAGTGGTGGAGGGAGGCGATAGAGATCGAATAGGATATGGGGGAAGCGATATCCCTCCCCATCTCTGTTCCCATCATCCCCCGACTCTCCTTCAGTGTCACAGATGACAAAGTCATCAATGAAGATGGTGATGGAGATGCATACTCTTCTCGAGTTCATGCAAGCGCTTCCCCCTACCTAGCGTGCCAAAGATGTCGTGGGAAACCACGACCACCTATGGGGCCATCAGTCCCTTTGTGTTTCGGCAGGGGGATGAGCATGTTGCACAAATAGGGGAGAATGTAGGACAGCACGACAGAGATCACACGGGCAGTTTTACCAAGGTTTGGGCCTCCATGAGGCGTAAAACCCTACTCTTGCTTTGGTGGATTGATGGGAGGACCGTGGTGGAGACGCGGCGCTCTAGCCCGGCAGGGGTTGCCTCGGAGCGAGAGCAGCTATGCGTGTATGAGTATACCAGGTCCGAATCCTCTCTATGGTTGCCACGGGCCTCCTTTTATAGATCAAGGGGTCACCACAATGGCAAGTCGGTCACTATGCACCGATTAGACAGCAAACAGTGCTATCATACCTAACTTTGCAGACACGGCAGAGTGCATTAAATGTGTCGTTAGTGTCACATCATGGCATGGTCGGCAAGCCTTGTCGGGCAGTTCTGCCAGCTTCTCTCCTACCTTCATTACACGTCTCTGGACGGGTGTCATTTGGAGGTAATTGCCATAGGAAGTTGCTTCCATGTGGCAAAAAACAGCCACGTAGTCACTTATGGGCTTGACACCGCACCGATCGATGACTTGCATTGTTGTGAGGTGGGGTGGTGAAGGCTTGGTGGGGTAGTTTGCCTTTGTGGGGCCTGGCAGGCCTGCTAGGACGGTCTTGAGGCTCGTCTTTGGGGTAACCTTGAGCTTGTCTGGCTCGCCTGCCCGAGAAGGGAGATTTTCCCTTAGTGGTGCCTTACTTCCTTTGGCTTGACTTGGTCTTCTTGATCCGCTCTCTGACTCCTCAAATAGCTGATATCTTTAGCTTGATCTCGTCTTAGATGTTGCAACTTTGCTGGCCCGATGGATTGCTGTCCGTGCACAAGTCAGGGGAAAACATACACCCCTGTTTGTGTACCCCGACACGTGGCATGGCCCAACAGAGGCCCATTTAGAAGAAAAAGGCCGGCCCAGTCAAAATCCCGTAGGATTTACTCAAGTACTAGTGGGCTGGCCCACAAACGACCTGCTTAAACATGGCCTATTTATGGCCCACCGCAAGATTTAACCCGTTAATTGTTCACTCAATCTTTGGGCCCATTACGACCCAGTGAGTTTTCGGCCTATTAGAGGCGCGATGTAGACATGGTCCCATTTTCAGTTCGGTGTGTCTTTCAGCCTGGTAATGGATCGTGTTGCGCGAGAGCCATATATGGTCCAACGTAATATTCCGCCCATTTAATGGCCTGTTATCATGGTGGCAACAGTTTAGCCGAACCAGACTTGAGGCATGTTAAAGGCCTGTCGTATAATGCAGCCCGTTAATGCCTCTACTAAGCTTTCAACATCTTAAAGGGCCATGATATCAGTGGGCCAACCAAGGCGTGAGATATGTTTTGGCCTGGTAACGACCCATCATATAAATGTGCCAATAATGGCCCGACGTATATTTTAGCCTACTAACGGTCGATGGACAACCCTTGAAAATTGAGGCCCACATGCATTTTGACATGCTAACAACCCATGGTGTTTTCCGGGCCATAACAGGCCAGCAAAATATTCAGCCTGTTAATGGCCCGAAGCTACATGGGTCCAATGTACTAAACGTTGGGACTACCAAAGGCCCAGCAAAGGCCCATGTGGGTTATGGTCCTGGTGCACCGTGTCCATGAAGGGCCCATATGGCAGGTCCGCACAGGCCCAAGTTATGGGCTGGCCCAATTATGGCCCGCTGAAATGCAGGCTCGTTAGAGGCGAATGTTTCAGCCTGGTCGCCTCCATTTGATTTTTGCCGTTTTTTCCTGATAGCGAATGATGGCATATACAGTAACTAGGAATTAAGAACAAACCTACACTATACAATAAAGAAATTATGGCATAGTAATGAAATCGTTTGGTCCTCGCCTATCTAAAAGAATGAAATCTTTTGTCTTCTGTCATTAGAAACACAAGAACTAACTACCATGAATAACATTAGTACATTACTTACACGTAAGTTGCGGAGGAATATTGGAAATTGTTCTTTGTCTGTGGTATAATCTTACCATGAAGGAAAGATGCACACAGTGTTCGTGACAGCAATAAAAGTTCCGTCTTCTAAAATGGGAAGAAGTGGAACATGGGTCCTATTTACTGCAATTGAGGCTCTCTCTCGTTCGAAAATGGATTTCGCATCTGGAGTTGGTGTACTCTTTGTTGGAATGGGGGTTTTGCATCGTAGAGCTGGTGTTATGCCAATGGCATCGTCATACTGTTTGCTGCAGTTGGGGTCTGCTTAGTTTGGACATCTGAGATGGCTAGTGGAGTTGGGCTAGAGTCTGCTAGAGTTGGGGCTCTATTTTGTGGGTCTGGTGATATTGCCACTATACATAATGGGATTTATCAGGTGTCACTACCTTTTCCAAATACTTTGTTTGTGCTTCTTCGCGATCTGCAATCGACGTCTTTCTTTTGAACGTCTGATACACAAGAACAACATTTGAATGGAGAAATATGGTATGATGAGTGATGAGAGATGGATTATGTACTGAAAATGTATAGGCAGGGCATATTCACATGGACAATGTGTAAACTAAGAAAATGGCAGTCCAACAAAGTAGAAGCAATGCAAAGCAACACTTGCAAGATATGTGCGGCCAATATAACCTTGCAAAATTAGAGCAAGCACCTTGATGGGTGAATAAGATAGGGCATCTGCCTCCGACTCCTCCACTAGGGAGCTGCATTGACTTAGGTCTCCCTCTAAATCATTGTTAGGATCATATTCTGAACATGAATTTGTAGGTGGAGAGCGTGTGCATTGCATTGAATCCAGACTGGATCTCGGTCCCTTAATGCCATGTTTGACAACCACAACATTGTTTTGCTTTATTCTTCTCATGCATGCAAGGTCATAATCATCATGATGTTGTTTAGTATATGAGATTCATGAAAACATAAAACATAGTCAGATTATCTATGGAATGCACTGTGGATTCTACTCCAATAGTGTCTCCCTACAAACCCCTGCGTATACAAAGTTCACCCTCAACCATGCTGAGCAGACCACACACAAAAATATAAATATCTTATGTCTCTATAAGGGGCAGACACACATTTGAAAACTGAAGTAGGAACATTAGCATCAAATCATATTCATATTTGAACCAATAAACTTCGTAATTATGAGTGGCATGATGTTTAGCTTCAAGGGTGGAGTGCTGGTAGTGTGACACAAAGCAAGTAGGCAGATTGTATTCCATGTAAAATATCGTAGTCTATGTAAAAGGTGGATATAACACTTTTCTTTCTGTACAATGCAATGTTCATTACCCACACGTGATGGAAGAGATCACAGAGAGAAATACTATTCAGTCATGTCTGCAGTTCCAGGATTTTGAAACAGGGTGGTCCACAATAAAAAAGTATTGACAACAATATGACAAAGCAAGCATGGAGCTAGTGAATCAATCATTACTTGTCAAGAAGTTGGGCTAGCACTTATTGTTTACATCTAATCAAAGTAAATAATTGGATATCATATCGAATGAGTAAGACAGACAAGTAAAATTGTCGACAAACCTGGCCTACAGTAGTAATTTGGGCCAATGTCACTATGACCAACAATCCAACCTGACTAGTTCTGTTCATTGGCCAGGAATTTTGAAACTGTGTCAACTTTACAGGTACTAAAGATTACTGAAACATCTGAACCATTAAGTGTAGGTAGCACTCAGGACACAACAAACCCTAATGAGAGTCCTGCATAATGAGAATCAATTAGACAATGGGTGATGGAGAGTGGCTACTGAGTGTTGAGGACGTATCTCAGGATAAATTGGATTGGCTGAGTGGGTGTTGCACGCCTGAGCCCTACACAGACTGGGAAGGTAGGCATGCCGGTGCGCCCGGGCAGCGGTGACGTTGTTGGGCGAGTGACTCCTGACCTCCTGTTAGTCCGGCGTCTCCTTCTAATGTCATGCCATCCGGGGATGGCAAGCCGCTAGTGAGGCAGATGGAGCAGTGCTATTATGACATGAAGCACTTAGGCTGATCATATAGTGATCATAAAAGGGGGGAAAGTCTAAGCATGATAAATTAAACCCTATATTATGACTGTGCCATGGCAGATTTGAAGCTGCAAACCGCACAAAGGGTACTTAGCAACCAATGTTTGCTTTGAACTAACAACTAAGATTCTAAGAGCTGAAAAGGAAATACGGTAACCAAGTGATGATCTATTTTCTGGTTGAGATCCAAAAGTTGAGCAGAGATGAAGGAGTACCACCTCTCTTGCGGTGCGATGTAGGCTCCGGGGGTGCGATGGCCGTCGGTGGCATGGAAGCGAATCTGCGACAGTAGGTGGAGGCGTCGGGGGATAAGTCCCATTGAAGTGGACAAGAAGGTCGTTGGAGCGGCCCTGACAAGGTGGACGATGGTGTAGATGAAGTGAGGCTGCATGATGGAAGGCTGCTGGTCTGACGCTGTGGATGAGAAACGTCGATCTCTAGAAGTGGATGACATGGTCAGGGTAGGCGCTCAGGCATGGTGGAGGACGGCGGTGATGGGTGGGGTGGCAGACGAGGAGGCTAGTGTGGGGATAGTGTTCTGTCGCCGATGGTGTATGAATGGGAAAATGGAGGGGGTGGTACGGGGAACCATGTCTTTGGGACGCGCTTGTCCGAAATAGGGGAAATTACGAACTTATCCACCATTTAAAATTCTAGACGTCTCATTGGTTGGGGATAGGACGGTAATCTCTCATCTCCCCATTATTTGCCGAGAGCGATTTCGGGAGAGAAGATGGTGTTTTGGCGCCCATGGTGTATGAACGGGGCTAACTGGTAGGGAGATTGTGTCACATATGAGTGAACTTACAAACCTATCCCTATTTAAAATATTTGCCTAGATCAATTTCGGCCGAGGAGAGATTGTTTTGCCACCCACTGTGTATGAATGGGGAAATGGAGGGATAGACAGAGGTCTTTCGGACAATCTTGAATCCAATGTGTTTTGTCACCCACCGTGTCTGAATGGGGTGAGAGGCGGTCATGTCATGTATGATTGAAGTTACTAACCTACCCCTATTACCAATAATGAGAGAAGTGGAAATCGGGTCAATAGATTGTGTGTGTCAGTGATAGACACTAATTTCCATCACAAACACTAGTTTCGGGCAGCCAACGTGCGAGTGGGTGTTTTGCCGCTTCTTTCAAATTTTGGGAGAATAAGCATACACATTTACCCTGGCAACTAAATTCAAATCCATTTTGTATTCTTATACAAATGTTCATAAATCATTATATGTTTTCTTATATATCTTCAAAGGCACAAAAGATGTATTCCACTTTGATGAATATGATTTACAAACGCCGATACTCGAATTCAGAAGGTAGAATCCAGTTTATGTTGAATTCAAATATTTGAAACCACTTTATATCCAACTAAGTGTAACATGTATGACACACACAACATATAGTGTACTCCCATTTAGATATGATATTTAAAAGACAAGCGATGTCTAAAAATTCAAAATACTGAGTCAATCAATCAATAATATAGAAAACTAACAGAAATATAAACAACTACAGAGTATCTGGATCAATAACTTCAACTAACATACATATGCCACACTGTACTTTTTTTCTAGAAGAGCATCTTTTTTTAGCAAAGCTAGTACAACATCTTTGCCCTTTCAGATGCATGCCACTTAAGGACCATCTATACTACTGTTATTGTTGAATGTACATTTAGCCTGATTGGCATATTTGTAGATCTGGCATAGCAAATGAAATGAAATATCTTTGCCTCAACAACAAAAAAAGAAATGCCTCACAGTCTTATGGATTAATATAGACTCGTGCTAAAAGAATACAGACCAAAAAACAAAAAACAATTATTACATGACCTCTCAAACAAATGGTTCATCGATTACATGAACAGACAACACAAAGGTTATTCAACAATGGAAAAATATTTCACCTATGATTTTCCAAGTGGGATATTAATTTCCTTTTTGCCTCCAGGACCTTAACAATGCAGGTCCGTCTCAACTTCCTTCATTTTGGAATCCACAAAATGTTTAATGGTTGTCATGAGTACTACTTGTGATTGTGTTGTTTACTTGCTCAACATGTCAACTTCATCTCTAAGTGTAGAAGCAGACTCTCTTTCTATCGATAGAGCACTAGCCATTGGCAATTCATGATGCACGGTTTGGCCTGTGTCACTTACTAATCTCTTACAAAAAGATGTTGCATTTGTTTTTGATGATGATTGTGTAGAGCCTTTCAAATACTTAAGAAAGCCTTAATCTCTGCACCTATTGTTCAACCACCTGATTGGAACCTACCCTTTGAAATTATGTGCGATGCTAGTGATTATGTTGTTGGTGTTGTTCTAGGACAAAGAGTTGATAAGAAACTAAATGTTATCCATTATGCTAGCAAACCTCTAGACAATTACTACTACAGGATGCTGCTAACGCGACACTACAATCATAGACCCTTCGACGAAACTGTGTGCGATGCAATAATCACAAACAATGGTGTAAAAAACCGTCGAAAAAGGTGCAAAATGTTTCTGATGACGGATGCATCAAACACAGTTCAGATTTTAGTTGCGTGTGCGATGCAGGGCATATGGTTCAGTTCAATTAACTGTTTGCAATGAGGAGGAACAAAACAAATGGGCAGCCAGATGAAGGTGTGTGCAATATACAGCATATGGTTCACTCGGATGAACTGTTTGTGATTAGGAAACACAAAAGAAACGGTCAGCCAAATCAAGGTGTGTGCGATATACGGCATGCGGTTCACTTGGATGAACTGTTTGCATTGAGACAAGAGAACATAAATGGTTCAATATAGCAAGATGTGTGTGATACGTGACAAACAGGTATGTAATCACAAATGTGTGCGAAGACTGACAATAACACAGACGACTACTGCTAATAAGACATGACTATATATATATAGGGTGGGTCTATTATGATAACACCCCTTAAGACCTTATTCTGCACACCAAAACACCTTATTCTGCACACCACCAACAGATCACGCCGCCGCCCCTCCCCTCCCGACCTTCTACCACGGCAGCGGCCTGGGCTAGCCGCCGCCCTCCCCTCCCGGCCTTCTTCCGCGGCGGCGGCCTGGGAGAGATGCCGCCCCTCCCCTCCCCGCTTTCTCCCGCGGCGGCGGCCTGGGAGCGACGCCGCCCCTTCCCTCTGGGCCTTCTTCCGCGGCAGCGGCCGACAGTGACGCCGCCCCTCCCCTCCCGGCCTTCTTCCGCGGCGGCAGCCAGGCAGCGACGCCGCCCGTCGCCTCTCGGCCTTCTTCCGCGGCAGGCACCGAGCAACACCAGCCTATCAGCCTTCTTCCACGGCAGCAGCTCGGTAGCGCCCCCACCGAACTCCTCAGGGCCTGCAATTAGCTGTAATTCATCAGATGTGGATTGGTGCTGCCTCGACATCGAACCAATTCGAGCAAGGAGGAGTGTGCGCAAGGTTGCTTCATCCACTGTAGCTTCTTGGAATAACTCTGCATCAACCTTTAGAGCAAATATTCCTTCCCCGATCACATTGAGCAACGTCCAGACCGCCCATGAACTTCTGAAGGGCAAGTGGACTGCACGGGCGAACGTGAAAGTTGTGCAGGAGGACGAGAAGGGAACTTCCTCCTGTAAACGCAAGAAATCACTGCATCACGAGGTAAGCAGTACACTTCCTAAACCATCTCAGTGTAGTTATCATAGACAAATCAGTACAAGCAGTACAGCGCGTGATTATGCAGTACAAAACTTATGCAGTGCGGTTGCTTTAGTTTGTTGTGGGGGAAAATGCAGTACGCTTGTATAGGTTCATTACGTATAACGATGCAGTGCGGTTGCTTTAGTTCACCTTGAGGGGTGATGCAGTCACCGTGCATTGCTTCGGCAGTACCATTTTGAACACATTGCAGTTTGCATGATTCAGTTCATTTAAACTGACAATGCAGCTTGGTCATTTTGTGTGCAGGAGATGACGTTCAGCAGATACAAAATGCCGCGCATAATTGACAGCACTGAGAACAACAACTTTCAGAAGAGTGGATATTCTTGTGACAAAGGTACTAGTTGGGTTACCCCTGAGATTCCTCATGGATTCTTCACGACGACAAACAGGGTGCAGTGCTCTCCACAAGAAGATTTTTCCCAGGAAGAAGATGTAGTTGAAGATGACGATGATGTCACATTCGTCTGGGAAGGCACTCACCAACGCGATGATGAAGACGATGACGATGAAGATGAGCCAATAACAGTTCTCAACCCAGAGTATAAGCACGAGTTCACTATGTTTGGACAGCATGTCCGAACAGATAATGATGACGCAGTTGAACACGATGTTGCAGCAGATGATGATTATGTCTATGATGATGTGCCACTGCTCCAAAATTTTAAAACCAATCCACTGAGACATTGTCACAACACTGGATTACCACCACGTCCACCTGCCGCACCCCAAAACAGAGCTCAGCGTCCACCTGCTGCACCGAAAAACAGAGCTCCAACCAGACCTGCTGCATCAACTTTGACGCTGCGACCACCAACGGTGCCTCGGTCAAAAGTAAACAGCAGGTACAAATCCTCCTCACTGTTACCGCCGCGAGATCCTCAACTACACACATCTGCTATAATCCCGCCATGTCCAATACAACCCGGCGAGCTGCAAACACCATCAGGCGCACGACTCTACACACATGTAAGTTTATGGTCTGAAAAAAAAACAGTTACAGTCCATATAGATAACATTGCAGTGCACACTGATATTTCTTGTGAGCTTTGGCTAGGAACATTGCAAATGCTTTATTAAACTCGTATGCACTCCTCATATTCAAAAAATAGAACAGAACAAATTTTCTCATATAGCATTTCAATTAATGCAGGATAAAAACATGCCGCTCAACCTCGTACCTACTGCTGGAATGAAGTTCACCACGTACGAAAAGGCATGGGACTTTTACAACAATTATGCAAGATGTGTAGGGTTTGGTATACGCAAGAGGGCAAAACACACGACAAATGCCTACATTGTCTGCTCAAGAGAAGGGGTCCACAAGCAGGTTGTGTCAGATTATCACCGGGTACGTCAGAAGACATCAAAAATGATTGGGTGCAATGCAAAGATTAGAGTTAAAAAAAGGAAGGATGGCAAATTTGTGATAGAAATGGTTCAACTCAACCACAATCACAAGATGCTGGAAAGCCCCGGGATGCTTCTGCACATGCGATCGCACAAAAAAGACGATCCTTTGATAGACCAGTTAGTGAAAGACATGCAACTGGACAACCACACACATGCTCAGATGATGTCGACGCTGTCGCGTATGTCCGGTGGTCTGCAGTACATGGGACATACTAGCCGCGACTGGGTAAACAGGTAAGCACGTAACAGAGCATATCTCTTGAGCATTCTGTCTGTAATTATTCCCTGTTTGGTGAGATAAGTTTGAATTGTCTATGAAAATGCAGGAAACAGAAGTTTGCCAGAGAAGAGTCTGAAGATGATGTCAAGAAACTTCTGAATTTCTTCGAGAAAATGCAAAAGATAAACCCAGAGTTCTTCTATGATTATGACGTTGATGCAGATAACCGTGTAAGAAACGTCTTTTGGGCGAACGCAAGTTGCAGAGGATCGTATGAAGATTTTGGAGACTGCGTTACATTTGACACGACTTATAAAACTAACAAATTCCACATGCCTCTGGGAGTGTTTGTGGGGGTGAACCATCATCTACAAAGCACCATATTTGCTATTGCACTCGTGCGAGATGAAACAATACCATCATTTGAGTGGGTTTTCAAAACCTTTCTGAGCTGTATGAACAACAAGCCGCCAATCTGCATGCTCACAGGTACAAAAAATAAAAAACACATGCATACTTACGTTTTGTTTTGTTTTGTGCACTTATATTTCTTCCATCTATCTTGCAAACACACAAACAACTTAATAAAAAACATTGTTTGTCTCTTCTCAGACCAGTGTTCTTCGATGAAGGCAGCATTAAAAACTATCCTCCCACAAACTCTGCATAAGCTGTGTCGGTGGCATATCATGAAGAAGTACAAGGACCACCTCGCCTTGCTGTATAGGGCGCACGAGAAGCTCAAGGACGAACTCAATGTAGTGTTGAACCACCCACTAATGTCGTCAGAATTTGAACGAGCATGGAAGAACCTCATTCAGAGGTACAACTTGCAAGACGACAAAGTGATGAATTCACTGTGGGATGACAGGCACAAGTGGATCTCAGCTTACTACAAGGAAATTTTCTATGCTCGAATGACTTCCACACAGAGAAGCGAGAGCATGAACCGCATACTGAAGAAAAATTTTGTCAGGGAGAAGCATGATCTCCATCTGTTTGCTCAGCAGGTGGACAAGTGCATTCAGACCAGGAAGGCCGTCGAGCACGCAGAGACAGTAGCAAATGAGGTAAACAAAATGTCAATCAAAAACTGCTTAAAAAATATGAATAAAAAAACAAACAATTTTTTCATTTCTCTGGATCGTAACAGTGCATTTGTGATCATGCAGTCAGAGGTAAAAACAACAACAAAGTTTGGCTTCGAAGCTCAGCTATCAAAAGTGTATACAAGAGCAGTGTTTGCAGATTTCAAAGAAACACTCTACCGTAGCACTGCATTCAGAGCAGAACGGTGCCCTGAGAACCCGACAAAGTATCTAGTACACCACTACAACAGATCGGATGCATTTGACTGGGCAAGGCATAATTTCCAAGTGGTCGCCGATGAAGAGAAAGGTGTCTACGAATGTGAGTGCAAACTCTGGACACACACAGGTGAGACTCCTAGCAAAAAAATAATTCTAGATTCTCATAGTCATGCACGAAAGCTAACTTACTGAAATTTAAAAGTACATATGCATGTGTAATTCACGAAACCAAATGAAGTTCACTTCTTTAAAAAATGAACAAATAATGAAAAAAATACATGTTGACTAATTTCATGCAGTTCACTTACAGAACACAAAAAAATGTGTTTGTCTGCAGGCCTCTTCTGCGTCCATGTCTTATGCATGCTTTCTCATTTGAGAGTACTCAACATTCCTGAGGTGTACATCATGAAGAGATGCACCCGTAACGCAAGATTAGATGCAACGTTTGACAGAAGAGACTACGAACAAACAGCACCAGATGGAACCTCGCTTTTTTGCCGTAGAAAATTGCTGACAGAAACAGCAATGGACCTTGCAAACAGAGCGACAAGGTCAGACGCTGGGTGCCACAAAGTGTTGTCTGGTATGAGAGCACTGATAGAGGAAGTTGACGTGCTCAACGAAGAAGAAGAAGAAGAAGCAGCAAAACTAAAGCAAGCAGAGAAATACCAACATGACAATAAAACCGAGCAAGAAGAAAAAACTGAACACATTGGAACTGGTGCTATCAAAAAAGAAACAATTCTTCCACCTCCTGTTTCAAACACAAGAGGAAGAAAGAAAGGGGGAGACGCAAATCAGAAAAAGGTGGCATGCAAGGAGAAAAATGATGACAAAAATAGTAAGCCACAGCCTGAGCTGGACAGTGATGGTCGCCCACTGGGAGTAAGAATGTGCAGAACATGTAATGAAGTCAGCGGCCACAATTCCAGGACGTGTAAAAAAAGAAATGAACAAGAAAAACGAGGACATGGAGATGCACAACAAAACAGAAATTCCACTCACAACACTAAGAAATGGACAAAACCGAGATGTTGTAGCATCTGCAAAAAGAGGAAGAGACACAATTCAAGAACCTGCCTCAAAAGAAAAAGAAAAATATCAGAAAATGAGGACGACGAAGAAGGTGAGATCAAAGAAGAATATGATGACACAACTGAAGAAGAAATGGCTTATGAAGAAGCAGATGGAGAAGAGGAGGAAGAAGAAGAGAGTGAAGAGGACGAAGAACATGAAGAAACTGAAGAAACAGTGGCTTATGAAGAAACATATGATGAAGATGATGAAGAGGAAGAGAGTGAAGAGACTGAAGAGAGTGAAGAGGACGAAGAACATGAAGAAACAATATCAACAAGACCACCACGAGGAAATGATTTAACCAGCGCGCGGGGATCAAAGAAGGATGCAGTTTACAGCACTGGAAAACGAAAACCACCATCAACCAGCACACGGGGATCAAAGAAGGATGCAGTTCTCACCACTGGAAAACGAAAGCAGCCAACAACCAGCACGCGGGGAGCAAAGAAGGATGCAGTCCACATCGCTGAAAAACGAAAGCAGCCATCAACCAGCGCGCGGGAAGCAAAGAAGGATGCAGTCCACATCACTGAAAAACCAAAGCAGCCATCAACCAACGCGCGGGGAGCAAAGAAGGATGCAGTCCACATCGCTGAAAAACCAAAGCAGCCATCAACTAGCACGCGAGGGGCTACAAACACAAAGGTGCAGAGACAAGAACCAGCAACACCGCCATGGAAAACAAAAGAAAGTGCAACATTAGACACGCTCCAGTCACCGCGCAGAAGCAGCAGGCTAACGACCAAATAGATGAACAAACAATAAATTAATTGTATGCATAGCAATTTGCTTAACTCTATGACTTATGTATCAGTTTAAATTTTGTGTAAAGCATGCAAGAAGAAAATGGTATATAGAGTATACCATATATATAGCAGTCTTGAGTAAAACATTGACACATTTTGATTCAAAAACCATGTAAAAAATGTTGTTAGCTTGCTGCAGTCCAACAAGTAGTACATATAAAATGCATTTCAATATGCTGTATGGAACTTGCAAAAAATGCAGTACGCTTCGAACTATCATGCAGTACTATAGACTAACTACATGTAGTACACACAATGCAAATTGGGAAAAATGTGGAAACATGTAATGCTCAGCTGACATATAAGCAGTTCACATACTGTAACCATGCAAACACAAATTTACCTTTGGATAATAATTGAAGCGGTTCAGATCACAAAAGTGCTTATTAAAAAACACATCACAAAGATGAAAGCGTTCAACACGCAGAAGTACTTATTACAAATCAACCTCATAACCTTAGCCAATCACGTCAAACGTGATTCTAATAGTACGATCCTCGAGTTCAAAGAAGTTGAGGACAACAACTTGCTCAGACTTCAGGCCGCTATCAACGACAAATTCCTTCCACCCTTTGTGCAGACACAGCCGCCCGTCAACGCTTACACTGTACTTGGCTGGTTTAAGGTATCCATTACCAAGAACAACTTCAAGAATTCCTTTCTTCTTGAGCCGCACATACCTAACAGCTCGCTGAGGAATTTTCTGTAAAAAATAATAAAACTGTTTGAGAACGAAACTAGCAGTACAATTCTCATGTTTTGAACAGAGACAGAGGAAGTGCACAATAGTCCAACAAGTAGTACATATAAAACGTTTTCAATATGCAGTATGGAACTTACAAATATGCAGTTCTCTTCGAACAATCATGCAGTGCTATAGACTAGCTACATGTAGTACACACCATACAAAATTGGAAAAAATGTAGAAATATGAAGTGCTCAGCTAATATATAAGCAGTTCACATATTCTAACCTGTAAACTAAAACATAAGCTACATGCACACGAGGAAAAAAAACAAGAAAATAAGAACATATTGCAGTACGCTTCAAAAAACACAAACAAAAAAGTGTGTTCCTAAAATACTACAAAAAAACACTAAGAAAAAAAATCATATCTAACGAAACATACCATCTTGTAGTGAGTCTCCACATCTATAAGCGTAAGCTGATGGACAAAAGGACTCGTGCAGCCAAGGCCACAGCGAAGCAGCGCAGAATAGAATGCAGATACGTTGATCTGGCCCATATCCAATCCTTCTGTGAATACTGTACCATATGCAAGCTGCTCGGCTCGCCCAGTTCGGCACAATACCTTCCCACCATGACGAGCACGACGGGCCTGCGAGCAAGCTAAACAATTGCAGTACCTCGGCACACCACAACCATGGCCACAGCAGAAGAGATACGCACAGGGGCCTGGAGCCATCGCAACAAAAACCTAGAGAAAGGAGAGAACTTGCGGCTAGAGGAGAAAAATGAAATGCAAACAAAGGGTATAAGTTAGCCTTCATTTATATAAGTGGAATGCAAAAAGGTCAAAACTGAAAATTAAAGGGGACTTAATGGAAATTATGTTCCCAAGAATAAAGAACAATCAATGAAAGCTTATGTTACCATAGAAAGAGGAACGGAAAAAGAAGGTGTACTTTGACTGCAGAAATTCCCACGAACAAAACCACAGATCATTAAAAAATAATACTCTGAGAAATTATAATCCACGGACCATTTTATGTGTGCAGTTCTCCAAATTCGTACCAGGTAGTTCACTATATGTGTGCATGAAGTGCAGTACATGCTTTTTGGCACAAAGAAGGATGCACGCAGTGCAAGATGTGTACACCTGCAGCACAGAACTATGACGAATGTAGTGCACACCCGTACACTAAGAAAAAAGGATACGAAAGAGGAAAAACAATAAAAAAATGATACCAATGCAGTGCACAAAAATGTAGCCCAGAAAATGTGTAGTACGGTATGCGTGCAAATGAAGTACTGAAACTAAATTAATGCAGTGCACGCATGAGTTACTAAAAAAATTGACCACCCAAGTGCTACCGGCCCCAGCCAGTCTCGTAATAGGTCTGCACCCACAGAAGGGGAGTCGTTCTGAGCCACAGTGCATGGGGCCGGTTGCACGTGGGCCCATAGGTCATAGAGCATATAGCTACGAGCGCCGTGTATAAGCACCTAGATAAGTATATGGAGGAGTTCGACCAGTATGCCTCGCCAGCGCTTATAAACAGGTCGAGCGCGCCTTCCGCGGGCGAGATGGGACTAAACATTAGGACGCACACATAGCGAAACGGGAACAAAGCCGTGCTCACAGGCCGACTTGGACCCAAGTATGTATCTAAACTAGCCGAACAAAGGCCCAACAAGGCCGACTAAGAAAAAACAATAAGTTAAAAAAAATGGGCCCCCACCCCCCCCCCTTTCCCTACCCCTCCCGTACCAGCGATTGTAGCAGGTACAAGCAAAAACAAGATGCCGTACGTAGCTGTAAACAATACAGTGCACTACGTTACACGATGCAGTGCGGTATGGCAATCTAGTTCCTGATTACCCCCTACACGAATAAATACAGTTCATTATCGCACAGGATGCATCTACAAAACGTAACAAAACGCCCGTTCGCATAGAAAAAAATGGTGGTTAAAAAAATGTCCTGATAAAAAAAAACCACCTTAAAAAAACCACGTTCGCATACATACACCCGATCGGAGCAGTTCCATCGCCACAAACCCACGATCACAGATGCAAAACCAACCAACGATCCGCACAACCGCATCATCAGCGCGATTGTGCAGTTCATCCGACGAGGCCATCCCACCCCGCGCCCTCCCCTTAAATTCAGACCCCTGCCAAAGGCCTTCTCATCCACAACAACACAAGTATCCATTGCGCTCCCACCACCGGCGATGACGTTCACCGACGAGTACAAGGGCGACAACGCCGTGGAGGCGCACGGCAACACCAAGTTGCACGTCATCCACACCAACGACAAGAAGCAGATGGCGATCACCCTCGCGCAGTACGAGCGCCACCTCAGCCTCCAGCGCCACAAGATCGTTGGCATTGATCTCAAGTATGACAACGACCCTGAAGCGACGCAGAAACCCGCCCTCTGCCAGCTCTTCATCGGCAAGAATCACCCGGTGCTGCTCTTCCAAATGAGCGACACTGAAAGGTGCACTGTCTTCGACAACTTCCTCGCCGACCCCAGGTACACCTTTGCAGGCTTCTCCATCAACGGCGACAAAACCAGGCTCGAGCGCGTCAAACTGGAGGTCGCTAACTTCGTCGACATCCAGAAGGAGTGGAGGGTGCCCGACGCAACCAAGCCGTTGGACTCCCTCGGAGACGTCTCCGGCGTGCTCATCGACGACTACTACAACAACATGAAGAAGAAGATCACCAACGCCGAGCACCAGCGCTGGGCCATCCCGCCTCTATCCAGGAGGCACATCGAGTACGCGGCAAAGGATGCCTACACAGCGTACGAGATATGGAACCGCATCACCCTCACCCAGGACGGCCTTCGCCGTGCAAAGCTGGAGAAGGAGGAGCCACCCAAGAAGCGCGCCAGGAGCAGCTGGGGATGGGGAGAGCCCGCCGTCATTCATGACGACACACAGAGTCTCAGGGGCTACCATTCATACAGGGCACATTTAATATGCGGCTCTACCAAAAGGTACACCTTTTTACATACCTCAAAGCCTGTTAGTAAACTCCTGGCAGCTTCGTACAATCCGCTTTCTGTGGATGAAATCCTTCCAATCACCATATCCATCAACATACGGTGTTCTTCTAAGATGGACGCCCTACCAAGCAGATCCTTCAGCACCTCCGCCGGCGCGCAAGAGGGTTCCGGACTAGTCTGACGACCTTTCCCAGGGTCCGGACTTGAAAAAGCCCTCCGGGACGATACCTCGGGGTCGCCAGCCTCGTAGGACGGGGGAGCAAGGGGAGGCGTTTCGCTCCCTATCATCTCTGGACGAAGATCCCCTGAAGATGAGCTCTGCTGAGAAGGGTTGAGATCCGAACTGCAAGATAATGCTTCGGTTATTTTCCTCAGGAATAAAACATGAATGTGATTCATTATGAAACCCCCTCCCCTCACTTACGCCGCGGGGGAGAGCGGGTCCCCTTTAGGGGGCGATTCGGCTGAAGTGTCCACCGGTGCCGAACCCTCTGACGAAGATTTCTTTCCCCGTTTTGAGGTTATCACCTCCGGGTCTTTAGAGGCAGTCCTTTTCTTTCCCTGGTCGGGAGAATTTTCGATTCTTCCCTTCCTGACGGCCTCCTTCGTGGAGGCGGTAGCTCCTTGGTCCCCCCCCCCTTTTTCCTCCGCCAACAGCGCAGCCTCCAGCATCCTGGTCAGCGTAGGATTCAGCACGGTCTCGGGCAAGGGGGCTGGACACCTGCTAAGCTTAGCTTTTGCTATTCACTCCTGTTCAAAGGGCAACTCTGCTAAAGGGTAGATTTGATAAAAATATGGATGGTATGTGCAAATATGGAGCTACTTACTTTAGCACCTGGGCGGTTGCAGCTCAGACCAGCATGCTCGGACAGATCCGGACACTTTGCTTGTGATCCGAAGAACAATTTGTACATCTCCATGGGCGTCATTCCCATGAAGTGTTGTAGGACCCGTGGTACCTCAAGATTGAATTCCCACAGGCGGAGAGGTCGACGTTTGCAGGGCAGTGTGCGGCGAATCACCATGACTTGCGCCACCACGGTCAGATTGATATCTCTTGCTAGGAGATCTCGAATACGGCCCTGCAGCAAGGGCACGTCTTTCGACAGCCCCCAGATAAGTCCTTCATTAACCCATGATGCCAGCCGTGGTGGGGGACCCGAGCGAAAAGTAGGCGGTGCCACCCATGTGGTGCCCCTAGGGGCTGTGATGTAAAACCAGTCCCGTTGCCATAAGCCGAGCTCCTCTTGAAAAGAGCCTTCGGGCCATGGAGCGTCGGCCATCTTGCTTATTATAGCTCCTCCGCACTCAGCGTGCTGCCCCTCGATCATCTTCGGTTCCACCTTGAAGGTTTTTAGCCACAATCCGAAGTGAGGAGTGATATGGAGGAAGGCCTCACACACGACAATGAATGATGAGATTTGGAGGATGGACTCCGGAGCTAAGTCGTGGAACTCCAGCCCGTAATAAAACATGAGTTCCCTCACGAAGGGATCAATCGGGAAGCTTAGCCCCCGAAGGAAGTGAGATGCGAACACCACGCTCTCACCGGGCTGGGGAGTGGGAATGGCCTGCCCTTGAGCAGGCAGCCTATGCGAGATTTCGCTGGTTAGATACCTGGCATCTCTCAGCTTTCGCACATCTTCTTCCGTAATGGAGGAAGGCATCCACCAGCCTTCAAGGTCAGAACTGGACATCGTCGAAGGTCTGAAGCGCCTAAAACTAGAGCTTCGGGTGTTGGAACTCGAAGGAAGGGGCGGATTCGATTGGATTGAAAAGAAGGGAGCCGAGCCTTGGTCCCTTTATAAAGGAGTTGAATACCAAGAGCCCTCCCCATAACCGTTTGAGACTCACTTTCGATTAGGGAGTCATACCAAAGGCACGGTTGGGTTACTCACACCCGTATTGATGAGAATCCCGGAATAAGGGGACATGATCTCTGCTTTGACAAGACGTGCCAAGAAAACCGCCTCGCTAAACGCGCTGAGGTGGAACAATGAGATAAATAAAGAGCCTGGCTTTGGCATGATGTCACACCATGGAATACGTTAGCAGATCCGATTAATACAAATATTATTCTCTCTACGAAGGAATGTGGAACTTATTTTGCAGAGCTGGACACTACCCTGGTGTTCAACATCTTCTATGAAATATTCGGAGGAGGAACCCGCCTTGCAATGCCGAAGACAACTTGCACGCTGGACTCGTCGTCATTGAAGCCTGGTTCAGGGGCTACTAAGGGAGTCCTGGATTAGGGGGTGTCCGGATGGCCGGACTATGACTTTCGGCCGGACTCCTGGGCTATGAAGATACAAGATTGAAGACTCCATCCCGTGTCTGGATGGGACTTTCCTTGGCATGGAAGGCAGGCTTGGCGATACGATATGAAGATCTCCTCCCATTGTAACCGACTCTGTGTAACCCTAGGCCCCTCCGGTGTCTATATAAACCGGAGAGTTTTAGTCCGTAGGACGAACAATAATCATACCATAGGCTAGATTCTAGGGTTTAGCCACTCCGATCTCGTGGTAGATCTACTCTTGTACTACTCATATCATCAATATTAATCAAGCAGGAGTAGGGTTTTACCTCCATCGAGAGGGCCCGAACCTGGGTAAAAACATCGTGTCCCTTGTCTCCTGTTACCATCCGCCTAGACGCACAGTTCGGGACCCCCTACCCGAGATCTGCCGGTTTTGACACCGACACCCTTCTTGCGAGGGGGCCGCCTGCCGGACTCCGGAACCACTAAAGGTTCTGGTGCGGTGTCCGGCCTAGGGCCGGACTTAGATCCCTCCAGGGTTTTATCCCCTTTGCGCCTGGACTCCGGAAGGTCGCCTTGTGGCGCCTCCGGGGCTGCCTCCTCCTGGCCCGTCCCCTTTTGGGACTCCACCTCGGCATCATCCATGGGGCGAGGGGAGGTAGCGGTCAGGAGTGAAAGACTATTCATATCCAATGAATCCAGGGACCCGCTCGACGAAGCGTCGAGCTAGGCCCTGGGCGGACTGCATAATTATATTCGGTGTCAGAAGGTACTGTGCACTAAAGGAACGCCATGAGTTATTCTGGTGTCCGGATACTTACGATGTTGCCAGGGGCTTGGCCCTGGTTGGCTACTCCTCTCCGCCGTCTTCGGCATCGGAGCCTTAGTCCGGAAGAAGGGTATTCCCCTTCTTGGACCCTCCGGCCTCCCCAGTTGGGGCGGCCTTCCTTTTCTTTCCTCCCCCCGTTGGAGGGGGAGAGGCTTCTTCTTCCTCCTCCTCGTCTTCAGAGGAGGAGTGCGCTTCGGGGTCGTCGGGCGATGAGTCCAACACCACCAGGCGCCGGGAGCTCCTTCGTGTTCCCGTGGCCTTCTTCTTGGCCTTCTTCTCCGGCACCACGTGAGGTGCCAGAACCAGCAGCTTTGCCAAGCGGGCGACTGCTGGGCCTTCGGGCAAAGGAGCCGGACAGTCGATCTGTCCGGACTTCTCCTGCCAGTCTTGTTAAAGGAATGGGAGCTTAGATCCCGCATAGAGTCAAACTATGAAAAACAAGTACCCTGTAATGGGTAAACTAAGCTTACCGCGCTGGCTTGGTGCTTCGCGCAGAATCCGCGATCCTCGGTCGTGGGAGGGTGAACCTCGGAGCTCTTGAAAAGCACCTTCCAAGCATCTTCGTGCGTTGTGTCGAAGAGCCTGGACAGAGTTTGGTGCTGGGTCGGGTCGAATTCCCACAGATTAAAAAACTGCCGTTGACACGGGAGGATCCGGCGGAAGAGCATGACCTGGACTATGTTGACGAGTTTAACCTTCTTGTCCATCAGGTTCTGGATGCAGGTTTGGAGTCCGGTCGCCTCTTCCGGATTACCCCATGACAGGCCCATCTATTCCCATGAGGTGAGCCATGTGGGGATGCCAGATCGGAACTCGGGGGCTGTTGCCCATTCAGGGTCACGCGGCTCGGTGATGTAGAACCACCCCGATTGCCACCCTTTGATGGTTTCCACAAAGGAGCCCTCGAGCCATGTGATGTTAGCCATCTTGCCCACCATGGCGCCTTCGCACTCTGCTTGCCGGCCGCCAACAACCTTTGGCTTGACATTGAAGGTCTTTAGCCATAAGCCGAAGTGGGTCTGGATGTGGAGGAAGACCTCGCACACGACGATAAATGCCGAGATGTTGAGGATGAAGTTCGGGGCCAGATCGTGGAAATCCAGGCCGTAGTAGAACATGAGCCCCCGGACAAATGGGTGAAGAGGAAAGCCTAGTCCATGGAGGAAATGGGGGAGAAACACGACCCTCTCATGGGGCCTGGGGGTGGGGATGAGCTGCCCCTCATCTGGGAGCCGGTGCACGGTGTCGTTGGACAAGTATCCGGCTTTCCTCAGCTTTTTGATTTGCCCCTCCGTGACGGAGGAGGCCATCCACCTGCCTCCAGCTCCGGACATGATTGGAGAAGGTTGAGGTGGGAAGTGCGGACTTGGGCGCTGGAGCTCGAGTGTGCAGGAATGGATAAGCGAAGGAGGAGGAAGGCCTAGATGGAAAGGGTGGATCCTTATCCCCTTATATGGGCGGCCAAAACTATGTGCCCCCACCAGCCTAGTAAAACTCACTTATCTCCCAAGCGCCGTGATTAATGGCGCGGTTGGGTTACCCACGCCCGTATTGATGAGAATCCCAGAATAAGGGGACATGATCTCTGCTTTGACAAGACGTGCCAAGGAAACCGCCTCGGTAAATGCGCTGAGGTGGGACAGTAAAACGATTCGAATAAAGGCTTGGCTGTGGCATGATGTCATGCTACGGAGTACGTCAGCAGATTAGATTTGTACAAATATTATTCTCTCTACGGTGGTATGTGGAACTTATTTTGCAGAGCGGGACACTATCCTTGTGTTCAAACATCTTCTATGAAGAATTTGGAGGAGGAACCCGCCTTGCAATGCTGAAGACAATTTGCGCGCCGGACTCGTCGTCATTGAAGCCTGGTTCAGGGGCTACTGAAGGAGTCCTGGATTAGGGGGTGTCCGGATGGCCGGACTATGACCTTTGGCCGGACTCCCGGACTATGAAGATATAAGATTGAAGACTTCGTTCCGTGTCCGGATGGGACTTTCCTTGGCGTGGAAGGCAAGCTTGGCGATACGGATATGTAGATCTCCTCCCATTGTAACCGACTCTGTGTAACCCTAACCCTCTCCGGTGTCTATATAAACCGGAGGGTTTTAGTCCATAGGTTTAGCCTCTCTGATCTCGTGGTAGATCTACTCTGTACTACCCATATCATCAATATTAATCAAGCAGGAGTAGGGTTTTACCTCCATCGAGAGGGCCCGAACCTGGGTAAAAACATCATGTCCCTTGTCTCATGTTACCATCCGCCTAGACACAGAGTTCAGGACCACCTACCCGAGATCCGCCGGTTTTGACACCGACAGTCGATCTTGTATGCGTTGTTGTTGTAGCGTGCTAGCACCTTGAAGAGTCCATCGGCTCGGGGTAGAAGTTTGGAATTGCATTCGTTGGGGAAACGGTCCTTGCGAAGGTGTAGCCACACAAGATATCCTATGTTGAATATCATGGGTTGCTTGTTGATGTTGAGCTTGGTCACGAGTCATTGTACTTGGCACTCAATGGTGAGCCTTGTATCTTCATGCATCTCCTTGAGGTAGCTTGCTCGTGCACTCGTGTCCATGTTGGTGCGCTCATGGAGTGGAAGAGGTAGAATGTCCAATGGTGACAACGGGTTGAAGCCGTAGACGACCTCGAAGGGGGACTTGCCGATAGTCTTATGTCATGCGCGGTTGTAGGCGTACTTGGCGATTGGTAGGCACTCCTCCCACTCCTTGATGTTCTTCTTGATCAACACGCAAAGTAGAGTGGAGAGTGTTTGGTTCGTCCCCTCCGTTTGGCTGTCGGTTTGGGGATGGTATGCCGAAGAGAACAAGAGCTTGATCCTAAGCTTGGCGTATAAAGTCTTCCAAAAGTAACTCAAGAACTTGACGTCGCGGTCCGAGACGATCGTCTTTGGCACTCCATGTAGGTGCAAGATTTCCCTACAAAAGATATATACAATATGTGAAGCATCGTCTATCTTGTTGCATGGAATAAAATGAGCCATTTTAGAGAATCGGTCCACAACAACAAACACGGAATCCTTTCCATTTTGATTTCCAGGCAAACCAAGTACAAAGTCCATGCTAATGTCTTCCCAAGGTTGATAAGGAATAGGGAGAGGCATGTAAAGACCGTGGGATTGAGCTTTTGACTTAGGTTTGCGACATGTAGAGCATAGGTTGGTGAAGCATGAGATGTCGCTGAACATCTTGGGCCCAAAGTAGTTCTTGGAGAGTGTGGCAAATGTCTTGTCGCGTCCAAAGTGTCCCATGAGTCCGCCTCCATGAGGCTCTTGCAAAAGGGCCAAACAAAGAGAAGACTCGGGAATGCAAAGTTTGTTAGCTCTCATAAGATAATCCTTGATGTAATATCGTTCCCAAGATGTATGCATCAAACACTTGGCATAAGGAATAGCAAAAGTAGGATCATGCGCATACAAGTCTTTTATGTGCTCAAAGCCAATGACATTCAATTCAAGTTTAGTGACAAGCGTGCATATGCGGGAAAGGGCATCAGCCACTACGTTTTCCTTACCCTTGATGTACTTGATGAAATAAGGAAAAGACTCTATAAATTCACTCCATTTTGCATGACACTTGTTCAACTTAGTTTGTCCTTTTAAGTACTTAAGTGTTTCATGATCAGTATGAATGATAAATTCATGAGGGCGAAGGTAATGTTCCCATTCACGCAAAACTCGCACTAAAGCATATAGCTCTTTGTCATAGATGGAGTAATTGAGTTGTGCTCCGGAAAGTTTTTCACTAAAATATGCTATGGGGCGCTTCTCTTGCGTTAACACACCTATGCCATGACCACTAGCATCACAATGAATCTCAAAAGGTTTGTCAAAGTTGGGTAAGGCAAGCACGGGAGCATGAGTAAGCAAATTCTTAAGCTCATTAAATGCGGTATCTTGGGATGGTCCCCAAACAAATGGCGCATTTTTCTTACTCAAAGATGTAAAGGAGAAGCAATGGTGCTAAAATCCTTCACAAAGCAACGATAGAAACCGGCTAAACCAAGAAAACTACGCACTTGTTGGCAAGTTGGTTGGTTGGGGCCAAGTTTTAATAGCATTGATCTTAGATTCATCTACATGAACACCCTTAGAAGACACAACAAAACCCAAGAAAACAAGCTTATCAACACCAAAAAGGCATGTGTCCATATTAGCATAAAGTCGCTCTTTCCTAAGGGTTTGCAACACGGTTCTAAGATGGGTGACATGCTCTTTGAGGGATTTGCTAAAGACAAGAATATCATCAAAATAGACCATAAAAAATACACCAATATAGGGATGAAGAACAAAGTGCATGACTCGCATGAAAGTATCGGGTGCTTCGGATAAACCCATTGGCATAACTAGCCATTCATATAAGCCAAATTTGGTCTTAAATGCGGTTTTCCATTCATCACCTTCTTGGATGCATATTTCATAGTAACCACTCTTAAGATCAATCTTAGAGAAAATGGCGGCATCGCTAAGCTCATCAAGCATACCATCTAAGCGTGGAATAGGGTAACGATATCTAGTGGTGATAGCATTGATGGGACAACAATCAAAAACCATGCGATAAGTACCATCTTTCTTTGGAGCAAGTATGACCGGAACGGCACAAGGGCTCAAGATTTCACGTACTTGACAGTTGTCAATCAGTTGTTATACTTCTCTCTGGATCTCCTTAGTTTCCTCGGGGTTGACGCGGTAGGGAGCCTTGTTAGGAAGAGGTGCTCCGAGGATGAGGTCGATTCGGTGCTCAATGCCTCGTAGTGGAGGTAGACCCGAAGGTAGCTCATTGGGGAAAACATCTTCGAATTCCTGCAAAAAAGAAGACAACACTAAAGGTAGATCGTGAGAGGTGTTAGTTTTTGGTGCCTCGTCCTTGCACACAAGGACATAGTGCATAACACGTGATGGGTTCTCACACACTTCTCTCATCTCACTTTTCGTGGCAAATAGGATGAAGTTTTTCTTGTCGCTCATCATTGAGGCACTCGATTTTGGCTTGTGGCTCTCACTCTCTTTTGGGTGGATCACTCTCTCACTCTTTTTTCCATGATGGGTTGCTTGCTTGTCGGTGATCACTTGACTTGGAGACATAGGTCGTAGCACATACTCCTTTCCTTTCATCTTGAAGCTATAATGATTGGTACACCCGTTGCGGATGACGCCACGGTCAAATTGCCATGGTCGACCAAGAAGGAGGTGGCAAACGGACATCGGGACGACATCACACTCCAAAGTGTCTTCATATGCTCCAATTTTGAAGGAGACTTTGACCATATGCTCAAATTGTATAGTGCCGGAATTGCTTAGCCATTGGACCTTGTAGGGATGCGGGTGCTTCATCTTGACCAATTGGAGCTTGGATCATAGTTCTTCACTTTCCAAGTTGTGACAACTACCTCCATCGATGATGACCTTGACGGACCTTCCATTGATGTCGGCCTTTGTGTGGAAGATGTGGCATCTTTGGTCTTTGTCTTGTTGGTGTTGAAGAGTCAAGACTTTGGAGACAATGAGAGCGGGGCTCGAATCCTCAGCACAAAACACTTGATCATCTTCATCTTCGTTCATGCGCCGGTGCATGGCCACTTGCTCAAGGGATTCCTTCTCCTCTTCACTCATGGAGTCATAGGTTCCGTCGTCATTAAGGATCATGGTGCGCTTGTTGGTACACTCAAATGACTTGTGGCCTCAGCTGCCGCAAGTGAAACACTTGATGGATCTTGTCTTGACGGTCTCATCTGTTGGAGTAGATGATGAAGCGCGCGGCTTTAAGTTGCTTGTAGTAGGAGGACGACTTGAGGTTGTCGAAGTCTTCTTGTAACTCGACTTGTCACCGTTGCTTGTAGATGGCTTGGTTGAGGTAGAAGTTATTGGAGTCGTTGAAGCATGGGTGTTGGAGAAGCTGTAGCTCTTTTACAAGTACTTGGCGTACTTGAAGTTATCTTGTACTTGACGTTCCGCTTTGGTAGCTTGATGTATGAGCTCATTGAGGTTGGAGTAGGGTTGGAAGTCAGCAATCTTATTGATGGGATGATTGAGGCCATTCAAGAAACGGGCCATAGTTTGCTCATCATCTTCCATGACATTGGCTCTTATCATGGCAATCTCCATTTCCTTGTAGTATTCTTGAAAGCTCTTTGTTCCTTGCTTGAGTAGTTGGAGCTTCTCGAAGAGATCGCGGTTGTAGTAGGTGGGCACAAAGCGCACTCGCATGACATCTTTCATTTGAGCCCAAGTGGTGATTGGTGGTTCACCTCTTTCTTCTCGGCGCTCAAGGACTTGTTCCCACCATATGAGCACATAGTCTTGGAACTCAAGTGATGCCATAGCGATCTTCTTCTCTTCCTCATAGTTGTGCAAACGAAAGATTTTGTCGACCTTCAATGCCCATGATAGGTACTCTTCGGGATCATTGCTTCCATTGAACTTGGGCATGGTGAACTTGAGCTTACCGTAGCATTGCTCTTCATTGTTTTGGGGTCGAGGGTGATGATGACGCCCTTGACATGGAGGATTATCAACCTCATGTTGCTCTTGGTGTGGAAGATTTTCATTTTCTACTTGCTCTTGTTGAACTTGAGGTTGTGGAGGAGCTTGTCGAGCTTGTGGAGGAGCTTGAGGAACTTGACGATGCACTCTTGGTTGGTAGTTCCGCTCTTGAATTTCTTCACAAAGTGCTTCCTCTTGGTTGCGCCTATCTCGGTTGCGGTTGTCAATGGCTCGACTTGATTCTTGAAGGGCACGACACGTTGCGCCTCAAGAGCTTGTTCTTCACGTTGTTGTTGTTGAAGACGTTGAGCCTCGGCATCTTGTTCATATTGATGTTGTCGTGCTCGCTCTTCCTCTTGGTGACACTGGCATTATCGTTCTTGAGTTTGTGCAAGAGGAACTTGGTGTTGACGATGTCGATGTGCTTGCTCGTTGACTTGCTCTTGTGGATGATTGCCGTGTAGAGGATTATGAGTTGCTTGACGGTCTTGACGCACGGCTCGACGTAGAGTGTTTGATGTCAGTGTACTTGAGCCGAAGAGGGTGTCGTCAGAGTGTCGGCTCGAGCGGCTCCGTCTTGAGTAGGAAGAAGTGGAAGAATGGCGGTTCACCAACAAGCCACGAATCTCATCCATTCTTGCATTGTTCTCTTGTTTGTGAGCGTCGAGCTTGTTGTCGAAGTAGTCACTTGTTCGTTGCTCGGAGAGTCGCAAGTCGGTGGCGAGATTGTCGATGCGGTCGATCATTGATTGTTACTCTTGGTGCAAAGCTCTTTGTGGACCGAAGAGTGGCTCTTGGTGACATAGGATGACATGTCGTCATCTTTCTCGATGAAGAGTGGGTTGGTAGAAGAACTTGGCCTATCCATCATTCGAAGCAAATATGCAAGTGGGAGAAAGAGAAGAACTTATACCAAATGTACCTTGACCGATGTGGAAGATGGATCATTGATCACTCAAATGTGAACAAGGAAATAGCACAATTGGTACCAATTCTTGTCGGTTCTCACACCTACACAAGTAAAAGCTTATGGTGGAGCTCGGTTAGGATGGTGGCAATTTGATGCAATTGTTAGTGAGCCTCAATAAAGTTGGAAAAGATTCACAAATTTGCAAATGCAACAAGTAGACCAATAGCAAGATATGGTACAAAGAAACACACACGCAAATAGATAAGTGGGGTCGTGCAACCAAGGAATGAGCCAAAATGTGGAATCCACGAAAATGCTCGTGTTGCACAAACACTAGAGAGACGCTAGCACGATTGCACAATAGGCGGATACGAAACTTGTGCACGACCTACTACGCAAAAATGCAACAATTTGTATCCCAAGTATGCTATATGTATGGTATTCCGATGGTATGATCCAAGATGATCGGATATGACAATCTTAATGTAGTATGATGTTATGCTTCCTGCTTATAAGCTATTTTCTTATCTTTCTTTCTTGCTTAAAAGCTTGTTTGGCTCTTTCTCTTTTGAGCTCTTTTCTCATGCAAAACTTCACAAACCAAGATAGCAATTGTGTATGCGATGACAACTTTGTGACACAAAAGAGATATGCACCACTATGATATGGTATGTGTGCTATGTGTAGTATGATCACTAATGCGCACAAGTCACGTTGCCGGCAATACTCAAAGGCTAGTCTCAATGGGTAAGCAACGCAAAAGTAAGGCTATGGTGATTATCAATGGAATGGCAAGGAATGGAACATGAAAAGATATCACGATACCAAGATGATATGGAAGTTACCGCTCTTGCTTACGGTCGAGGTGTCAAAATTGTGTAGCGGTCGATGTCGATGATGAATATGAGCGGCGGTGTTGTCTTTGTCAAACCGTCTCAAAGTAGCCGAAACACATTAGAAAATGGAAACCGCAACTCAAAATTCAAAGACCAAAATGTGTCAAACTTGTCGGAGTGCGAAACGGGTGAGCGATGGTGGTTGCAAAAAGCGGTAGTGGAATGCAAGTGCATATGCAGAAGTGGCGGTGGAATGGTGGGTGAGGGAGTCCTGGACTAGGGGGTGTCCGGATAGCCGAACTATTATCATCGGCCAGACTCCAAGACTACGAAGATACAAGATTGAAGACTTCGTCCCATGTCCGGATGGGACTTTCCTTGGCGTGGAAGGCAAGCTTGGCGATACGGATATGTAGATCTCCTACCATTGTAACCGACTCTGTGTAACCCTAGCCCTCTCCGGTGTCTATATAAACCGGATGGCTTTAGTCCGTAGGACGAACAACAATCGTACCATAGGCTAGCTTCTAGGGTTTAGCCTCCTTGATCTCGTGGTAGATCTACTCTTGTAACACACATCATCAATATTAATCAAGCAGGACGTAGGGTTTTACCTCCATCAAGAGGGCCCGAACCTGGGTAAAACATCGTGTCCCTTGTCTCCTGTTACCATCCGTTTAGACGCACAGTTCGGGACCCCCTACCCGAGATCCGCCGGTTTTGACACCGACATTGGTACTTTCATTGAGAGTTCCTCTGTGTCGTCACCGATAGGCTCGATGGCCTCTTCGATCATCAACAACGACGCAGTCCAGGGTGAGACCTTCCTCCCCAGACAGATCTTCGTATTCGGCGGCTTTGCACTGTGGGCCAATTCACTTGGCCATCTGGAGCAGATCGAAAGCTACGCCCCTGGCCGTCAGGTTAGATTTGGAAGTTTGAACTTCATGGCTGACATCCGCAGGGACTTGATCTTCGATGGGTTCGGGCCACAGCCAAGCGCGCCGCACTATCACGATGGGCATGATTTAGCTCTGCAGCCGGACAGTACCCTGGAGGCCGCACTCGAGTCCGCTCCTATCTTCAATTCGGAGCCGGCTGCGCAGATCGAGGACGGATTGTTAGACACCGCCTTAGGAGCTGCAACCTCTACGGCGATAGAGCCGAACACTGACCTTGTCCCTCATGAAGCTCGTGACTCCGAGGTGCCGGACTCCTTGCCGGACTCCGAACCTCCCGCACCCCCACCAATCGAATCCGGTTGGGCGCCGGTCATGGATTTCACCGCTGCGGACATCTTCGAACACTCACCTTTTGGCAACATCTTGAGTTCGTTAAAGTGTCTCTCGTTATCAGGAGAGCCCTGGCCGGACTGCGGTCAGGACGGTTGGGATGCGGACGACGAAGAAATTCAATGCCCACCCACCACCCACTTAGTAGCCACTGTCGACGATCCAACCGACATGCTAGACTTCGACTCCGAAGACATCGACGGTATGGACGATGATGCCGGAGACGACCAAGAACCAGCGCCTATCGGGCACTGGAAAGCCACCCCAACTCACGACGTATATATGATGGATACACCAAAAGGAAGCGATAATGAGGAACAACGGGACACGGCGAAGGACAACTCCACCAGCAAACAACCAAAACGGCGACGCAAGCGCCGCCCAAAGTCCCGCCTCGATAAAAACGGCACCCATACAGACCCGGCCCTAGAGCAGGGCGAAGCAGTGGACGGCGAACACGCAACCAAGCAATCATCCGAACACGATGAACTAGACAAGCAACCCATCCCCGGCGAAAACAAGGGCCTAGACGATCTCACGCCGAACACATCACCAGAGCATAAGAACCTTCATAAAAGGCTCGTCGCTACTGCAAGAAGTTTGAAGAAGCAAAAGCGGAAGCTCAAAACAGCAGAGGACGCACTCAGAATGAGATGGAGCAAAGTACTCAATACCGCAGATAAATATGACGCTAGTCGCCAGGCAAAGAGTTACCTGAAGCGCAAGTTGTTGCCCGAATTCGACGAGGAGGCCTTAGAGCCCCCGCAGTCAAAAAAGAAAGAGGCCGCCTGGCCGGATAGACGACCAGATGACAGGCTAAAAACAGCAAGGGGCTCCGCACACAAGCCGGCACACGATCAGCATAAAGATCCTCAGAAAAAGGATGACCCGGTCAGGTCTATCTATGGGCCAAAAAAGAAGACTCCAGGAAGCAACACAACCCGCCGAGCGTTTGAAGACAACGGCACACCTAAATACAGGGGCGTTGCACACCCACTATGTTTCATCGACGAGGTACTGGATCATGAATTTCCAGCGGGATTCAAACCCGTAAACATAGAGGCATATGACGGAACAATAGACCCCGGAGTATGGATTGAGGATTATATCCTACACGTACATATGGCTAGAGGAGACGATCTCCACGCCATAAAATACCTACCCCTCAAGCTCAAAGCGCCAGCTCGGCATTGGCTCAAAAGCCTCCCAGAAAATACAATTGGAAGTTGGGAAGAGCTCAAGGATGCGTTTCGAGCAAATTTTCAAGGGACCTATGTCCGCCCTCCGGATGCAGACAATTTAAGTCACATAACTCAACAGCCCAGAGAGTCAGCACGCAAATTCTGGAACAGGTTCCTCACAAAAAAGAACCAAATAGTCGACTGTCCGGACGCCGAAGCCTTAGCAGCCTTTAAGCACAACGTCCGTGACGAATGGCTCGCCAGACACCTCGGCCAGGAAAAACCAAGAACAATGGCCGCACTCACAAGCCTCATGACCCGCTTTTGCGCAGGGGAGGACAGCTGGCTGGCTAGATGCAGCACCAGTGACCCGAGTACATCCAAAGTCAGGGATGGAAATGGGAAATCACGACGCAGAAAAGATCAGCGCCGGAATAAGGAAAATGGCCCAAATAGCACGGCGGTCAAAGCCGGATTCAAAAGCTCTCGGCCGAATAACAAAACACTGCCCCTCAAGGACAACAGTGACGAGCTATCCAACCTAAACAAAATTCTGGATAGGCTATGTCAAATACATAGTACCTCCGGGAAGCCTGCGAACCATACCCACAGAGATTGTTGGGTCTTCAAACAGTCCGGCCGACTTAACGCCGAACGCAAGGGGCTCGACACACCAAGCGAAGACGATGATGAACCCCACAAGCAGAACGCCGGAAAACAGAAGACTTTCCCACTAGAAGTCAAAACAGTGAACTCACTTCATGTGATAACACGAAAACACAGTGCGGCACCTGCCATACCAGGACACCATCCGCAGACTGGGGATAGACCCTACCAAAATTCGCCGTAGCGGTACTTCCTTCAAAGGAGTGACGCCAGGCCTTTAAGCCAACTGAACAAGCTCTGTACCACTAGAGGTTGTGTACGGTTCATCCGACAACCTCCGTCGCGAAAAGCTCACTCTCCATACCGCCACATTTCACAGTGGCCCTCAAAGCACTACTGGGACGCGAAGCTTTCGCCCGCTTTAACGCAATAACACATTACGCGTCTCTTACGCCTAAAATGCCCGGTCCACGCGGCATAATCTCATTAAAGAGTAACTCCGAGTGTTCCTCGACCACGGAGAACGTGAGGCCGCCTTGACAGCCACACACTAATCCGACCTTGCAGGTCAAAGCCCCTAAAAATAGGTCATTCAGACCTCAGACACGGTTAGGCGAGTCCGGCGTAAATAAACAAGGGGCTTCCCAGCCGCATACCCCTTTACAAGGGGCTGCGCATATAAACGATGAGAGCCAATAAAGCTCAACTTTATTCATCTTCCAAATTATACTTTATTTTAAATACAACCTTTGCACGATATTTCTTCCAAACTAAGTCCTTCTCTTTTACAGATGAAGCACGTGCTACACCCGTCCAGGATACAGCACAACAGAGACACAGGCGCAGACGTGCAGTAGGGACTCGTTGCAAGGATTCTTTTCAGATTAAGACCCTGCGTAAACCTTTCTTACTGTCTCTTGTTGATACACATCCCCCGGTTTTCTACCATAACTGAGGAGGAGGCTGGCGTTTTGGCATCGGCCGCGTCAGAAGTTCCCACCTGTACCTGGACACTAGGGGCTTAGGGCATTGTTCTGCCCGGTATCACAAAGACCGAACACCTCAGGGTGTGTTCGGCGTCTCGAGTTAGACCTTATATGCATCAGCTCCGAATCATGTCCTTGGTCAAATGTTGGGTTTGCCCGGCTCCTATGTTTTGCTGCCTTACGTTCCGCTCCATCGGCTAACGCGGCACCAGGAGAACTACTGCGATTGTGCCCCGGTTCGGCCGGGCGAGCGCCTCAGTAGAGAAAGCCGAAAACTGACTGTCATGATACAGTGAGAGACTGTTCAACCACTCGATCGACTATGGGAATGTTTAGAATTCCTCTGCTTTGACGAAGGACCGCTTCCCGGTCAGGCACATACGCGCCCCAAGTTCGGAGAGCGCGGTGCCTCTAGGGGCTATATAGTAGCCCCACCATCAAGCTCCTATGGCTAAGTGAAAGTGATAAAGCATTATAGTCCGGTTGCCTAGTTTGCTATGCTATCACCTCCTTCAAAGGACCAAGACGTTGGATTAAGTGTGAAAAAGCGCTTTTCTTTTTTTGCAAACACCCCTGCACCATGTGCGTGGGGGCTGAAGCCAAAGACTGCAACTTTCAGGTTATTCATACATATACGGCCGCATAGGAGATAGTTCAATACTTGAACGCACAAGTATAAAAAGCTATTGCATTATAAACATGATCTCACAAATCATACACGTCATTTGAACATGACATCTTTCGAGCACTGCGACTCTATTAAATGAGCGCCCTGCAGGACTTCCTCAAAATAGTGCTCGGCGGGTAATCGGCTCTTGTCCGAACCCCGGGATGCAACAGCGGTGGCATCCATGTCTGCCCAGTATGTCTTCACACGGGCGAGAGCCATCCATACACCTTCTATGCATGCCGACCGCTTCATCGCCTTGATATGTGGCACCGCCCCAAGGAATTGTTGCAACAAGCCCAAATAACTCTTCGGCTTGGGCATTTCCGGCCACAGATGAGTGACCACATCCGTCATGGCAAGTCCGGACAATCTATTCAGCTCAGCCCACTCAGCCAGTCGATCAGTCAACAGAAGTGGACGCTCCGGACTATGGAATTGAGACCAGTAAAGCTCTTCCATTTCGTGATCCTTCTGGCTTCGGAAGTGCACGACTGCGTCCGCCGCACTTGCCGCCAAATCCAGATAAGGATCCTCCGCACCACACAACTGGCCCAGCTGAGCATACTTCGGATCCGTGAACTTCCTACGCAGAAGAAAGGGCTTTCCAGCCGCAATGTCTCCGGCCTGACGCAGTTCCTCCTTCATAACCTGCATCTCACTCCGGGCATCCTTGACTTTAGCGCCGGCCTTCTTCAGGCCCTCTTGCTCCACTCGGCGTTCTCCTTCAAGAACCTCACAACGGTTGGTAGCATCTTTTAATTTCAAGGCCATTCCGGCCAACTCTTCCCTGCTTCGGCAGTGAGCAGCCTTTTCGGCTTTTAGCTCTTCTGTTGCCTTCAAGGCAGCCGCATCACTTATCCTGGCTTGCTCCTTGGCTCGAGCAATCTCTGCTCGAAGATCTTCCACAGCAGCGGCGCCATCTGCATCAAGCATACAAATTGTAAGGAACGGGTACCAGCTCCCTTACTAGGCAACCGCGTAGCAACCACCTACCTTGTGACTCGTTAAGTCGTTTATCGACCAGTGCGATGTCCGCATCCGCAATATCGAGTTGCCTCTTCAGTTCGCCAACTCCATCAGTCCGGCTGGCCACCGAACATTCCGCCACCTGCATAGGAAAGGCGACATTCTATAACTGAGATTATGATCCTTGGCACGCTATCGCTTTCGACAGCATACCAAGTCTCAGGGGCTACTATCTATACAGGGCGCACTTCATGTGCAAAACTGTCAAAAGGTATGTCATTTTTTGCGTACCTCAAACCCCGTCAGCAAGCTTCTGACGGCCTCATACAACCCGCTCTGGGCGGATGAGATCCTTTCAATCACCATACTCATTAATGTGCGGTGATCTTCCGAGATAGACGCCCTCTTGAGCAAATCCTGCAGCTCCACCGGCCGTACTCCAATGGGTGTCGGACTTTCCGGCCCCGCCGGACTCGAGGAGACCCTCCGTGACAACACCTCAGGGTTGTCCACCCCGCCCGACGGGGCGGCAGATGGAGGCATCTCGCTTTCCATCATCTCCGGACGAAGGTCCCCTGAAGTTGAGCTCTGCTGAGATGGGCTGAGATACGAACTACAAGGTGAAAACTTCGGTTACCTTTGGAAATAATATAGGGGCGTTCCCTATTACAAAATTCCCCCTTTTTACTTACGGCTCACTGGAGGGTTGATTCCTATGGAGAGACTGTGCGGCCGGGGCCCTTCCCGGCACAGGACCTTCCGGTGCAGATTTCTTTCCCCGCTTTGAGGCCTTGGCCTCTGGGTCTTCGGAAGCAGTCCTCTTCTCCCCCTGGAAGGAGGGACTCTCGATTCCCCCCTTACTGAAAGCCTCCTTGGTGGAGGTGGTAGTTTCCCTGTGCCCCCCTTCGCCCTCCTCCGAAGGCGCGAACTCCAACATTTTTACTAACACGGGATCCGGCGTGGTCTCAGGGAGGGGGTCCGGACACCGTATTAGTTTTGCTTGCGCTATCCACTCCTGTCCAAGGGATAGCTGGTTAAAAGGCAAACCCATGATAAATAAATGGACAATATGTCCGGACACAGGGCTACTTACTTGAGTATCCGGGCGATTGCAGCTTAGGACGGCCTCCTCGGTCAAGTCCGGACGCATCTCTTGCGATCCGAAGAACAGTTTGTACATCTCCGCGGGTGTCAAACCCATGAAGTGTTGGAGAGCTTGTGGCCCCTCCGGATTAAATTCCCACAGGCGGAGGGGGCGACGTTTGCAGGGCAGAAGGCGCCGGATCAGCATAACCTGTGCCACCACCACCAGATTAATCTCCCTTTCTTGGAGGTCTTGAATCCGGTCCTGCAACAGGGGTACGTCTTTGGGCGGCCCCCAGTTAAGCCCCTTGTTGACCCATGATGTCAGCCGTTGTGGAGGGCCCGAGCGGAAGACGGGCGGCGGCTTCTGCCTGCTGCCCCTTGGAGCGGTGATATAGAACCACTCCTGTTGCCACGAGCCGAGCTCCTCCTGAAAAGAGCCCTCGGGCCACGGAGCATCGGCCCTCTTGCTTATAACCGCCCCGCCGCACTCTGCCTGACGCCCCTCAATCATCTTCGGATCCACGTTGAAGGTTTTGAGCCACAAGACGAAGTGAGGGGTAGTGCGGAGGAAGGCTTCGCAAACGACAATGAATGATGAGATGTGGAGGATGGACTCCGGAGCCAAGTCATGGAATTCTAGCCCATAGTAAAACATGAGCCCCCTCACGAAGGGATCCATCGGGAAGCCTAAACCCCGATGGAGGTGAGACACGAACACAACGCTCTCGCCGGGCTCGGGAGTAGGAATAACTTGTCCTCGGGCAGGCAACCTATGCGAAATCTCGTAGGTCAAGTACCTGGCGTCTCTCAGCTTTAGCACGTCTTCTTCCGTGACGGAAGAGGGCATCCACCGGCCTCGTAGGTCGGAGCCGGACATTGTCGAAGGTCGGAGGTACCCGAATCTGGAGCCCTGGGTGTTGGAACTCGGGGGCGAGGGGCGGATTCGAGTGAGGATTAAAGAAAAAGAACTGGCCTTGGTCTCATTATAAAGAGAAGAATACCAAGAGCCGTCCCCATGACCGTTTGGAACCCGCCTTCGATGGAGGGGGCGTGGCAACGGGCGCGGTTGGGTTACCCACGTCCGTATTGATGGGAATCCCGGAATAAGGGGAACACGATCTCTGCTTCGATAAGACGTGCCAAGGAAACCGCTTCGCTAAACGTGCTGAGGTGGTGCAATAAAAACAATTCGAGTAAAGGCTTGGTAGTGGTGTGACGTCACGCCACCAAATACGTCAGCAGATTGAACTTGTGTAAATATTATTCTCTCTACGGTGGTAAGTGGAATTTATTTTGCAGAGCTGGACACTATCCTGGTGTTCACAATCTTCTATAAATTATTCGGAGGAGGAACCCGCCTTGCAATGCCGAAGACAATATGCGCGCCGGACTCGTCGTCATTGAAGCCTGGTTTAGGGGCTACTGAGGGAGTCCTGGACTAGGGGGTGTCCGGATAGCCGAACTATTATCATCGGCCGGACTCCAAGACTACGAAGATACAAGATTGAAGACTTCGTCCCGTGCCCAGATGGGACTTTCCTTGGCGTGGAAGGCAAGCTTGGCGATACGGATATGTAGATCTCCTACCATTGTAACCGACTCTGTGTAACCCTAGCCCTCTCCGGTGTCTATATAAACCGGATGGCTTTAGTCCGTAGGACGAACAACAATCATACCATAGGCTAGCTTCTAGGGTTTAGCCTCCTTGATCTCGTGGTAGATCTACTCTTGTAACACACATCATCAATATTAATCAAGCAGGACGTAGGGTTTTACCTCCATCAAGAGGGTCCGAACCTGGGTAAAACATCGTGTCCCTTGTCTCCTGTTACCATCCGCCTAGACGCACAGTTCGGGACCCCCTACCCGAGATCCGCCAGTTTTGACACCGACAGTGGGGAAACCAAACTGGAAATATTTAGTTTCGTCAGGGATTGTCGGACGACCAATGGTGGTCGGATGACCGGAAGTCGTCGGACGTCCGGTGACGGTCGGACGTCCGATGCCTGGGTGATTTCGGGCCCGGGGTGAACACTCAGGCTCGTGGAGCATGAAGGTGGAGAGGTCAAATCCGAGCGATTTTGTGGATGGAAATGGTAAAGAGGATGGGGGAAAGCTAGATCCACACGTGGCAAAGCAAATCCATGGATCAAATCCAACAAAACTTCATCACGCCAACAAATCACAAAAAAAAGTTTGGGGCTATTTTTGGTGGGGGTTTTCAGATTAGGACGAAAAACAGCAAAATCAAGCTAGAAAACAAAGGGTAGAGGATCCAAATACGTGATCAACGTGGCTCATGCTACCAAGATGATGTAGGGTAGAACCCTAGACGATCTTTCACGTTTAGAGGGAATCCTACCAAGAACACGAAGAACATGAGAGGAGGAAACGATGGAAACACAAGAGAAAACACTCAACCAACAAGAATATAGTCACACATGCGCTAGATCCTCGAAACCCAAAAGGGTACAAGATCCGTATCCAACAAGGGATGATACATAGGGTAACCGGTTCTTCTCCATGAGCAGGTCTTGAAGAGGGTCTTCTCCGAGAGGAAGTCTTGAATCCAAGTGGATCTTCTCCGAAGAGGTGTCAGTCCCTCGCGATGGAGTAGATCCGGATGGATGAGCAAAGCTCTGTCTCAAAGTATGAGCTATCACAATGCTAACCCTAGAAAGAGGGAGGAGGAGGTCTATTTATAGTGTAAGTGGATGAAAGGGTAAGTGGCTTCGGCCGAACACACGGGTGGTCACACAGGCGTCGGACCTCCGACGGTCACCGGTCGTCCGAAGGCTCACGACGGTCCGGACGTCCAGTGCCAGTCGGTCGTCTGATGTTTCGGCTCTGGTCAGGAATTGTCGGACGTTCGGTCGGGGTCGGTCGTCCGGTCGTCCGGAAGTCTCCGTTCTTCCGATGTTTTGGCTCGGGTGTGGTGGTGTCGGTCGTCCGGAAAGGCTCGATCGTCCGGGTGTTGGGAGTTGTCAGATGTCTGGTCGGTGTCGGTCGTCCGGCCGCTATAGCGTGCGAAGGCTGTGACTTGGCTGTTCGTTTGGAGCCTCCAAGCGTCGGATGTTCAGTCGGCGTCGGTCGTCCGATGGCTGGGGGTTTCGAGCGGTCCTTCTTCTTGTCCATTGAACTTAGTGTCCCCTCTGTCTTGTCCATTGGGTGTAGCTGATCTGTGGCTTTCCTCCAAATACTTGATCACACATAGGGTCTCCGGATGAGGTAGTAGCCATGTCTCATAAGTAGGAAGTGGGAGTTCAGAGAGGAGCGAGTTCACCTTATCTTCGATAGCCTTTGCTCGAGCTCTTGTCATTGGTCCAAGTGGTGTCGTGGGAGATGTAGATATGTCCATGGGGTTGATCGTGGGATGCTCCGCATCTACAATCCACCGGGGCAAGCCAGGCCCCTCTAGTGTGCCGTGGTGGGTTGTGCCCTCCCTGTGGCTCTTCTGGCCCTCCCACGAAGCTTCGGGGGTCTCTTTTCTTCCAAAAAAATCATCAAAAAGTTTCAACTTATTTGGAGAACTTTCATTTCTGCACAAAAAACAACACCACGATAGTTCTGCTGAAACAGCGTCAGTCCGGGTTAGTTCCATGCAATTCATACCAAAACCATATAAAATTGTTGTAAACATGGCATGAATACTTCATAAATTATAGATACGTTGGAGACGTATCAAGGACCTCCTGGGCATCGCGCCTCAGGGGCTCTTACCGGACCTCGGGTCGCTCGCCTCCTAGCCTTGACCGTGACATCGCGACCTGGCATACCAGCAACCGCCGAAGCTTGCCTCGGACTGGGTTCTGTCGGCACAGAGCACTAAGCTACTGCAAGAGCGAAAAGGGGGGCCGTGCCCAAGCGAGAAACACAAATATGACATAAGTTGGGAATGTTGACATTAGGGCGCAAGCGTCACGGTTCCTACACACCCCCGTGGGCCCTCCATGATTTTCATGCAGGAAATGAAACAAAAGAAAAGGACTCCCGAGGACAACAGCTCGGGAGGTTCCAGTTACGACATCATGACGCCTAGTCGGTGTCATCTCCCTAGTCCCGGGCGCGGCAGCATGGCGACTCGTGGTAGTCGTCGTCTCTCGAGCTTGCCCCAGAGGAAGCACCGCTGGTAATGGAGGTGCAGCGGCCAAGGGCAAGTTCACTGATAACCCACAAGTATAGGGATCGCAACAATTTTCGAGGGTGGAGTATTCAACCCAAATTTATTGATTCGACATAAGGGGAGCCAAAGAATATTTGCAAGTATTAGTAGTTGAGTTGTCAATTCAACCACACCTGGAGATTAATTATCTACGGCAAAGTGATCAGTTGCAAAGTAGTATGATATTTTTGATAGTAGTAGCAATAGTAATAGTAACGGTAACAGTGATATCAATGATTTTGTTGCAAGTGCAGCAGTAACCGTAGCAGTAGTGACTTAGCAGGAACAATATAAGAGAAAATCATAGGCATTGGATCGGTGAATTCGTTGGATGATATTCATCATATAACAGTCATAACCTAGGGCGATACGACACTAGCTCCAGTTCATAAATATAATGTAGGCATGTATTCCGTAAATAGTCGTACGTGCTTATGGAAAGAACTTGCATGACATCTTTTGTCCTACCCTCCCATGGCAGCGGGTCCATAAGGAAACTAAGGGATATTAAGGCATCCTTTTAATAGAGAACTGAAACAAAGCATTAACACATAGTGAATACATGAACTCCTCAAATTACGGTCATCACCGGAAAGTATCCCGAATACTGTCACTCCGGGGTTTGCGGATCATAACACGTAATAGGTGACTATAACTTGCAAGATCGGATCTAGAACATAGATATAATGGTGATAACATAAACGGTTTAGGTCTGAAATCATGGCACCCGGGCCCAAAGTGACTAGAATTAAGCATGTCAAAGTCATAGCAACATCAATCTCGGAACATAATGGATACTAGGGATCAAGCCCTAACAAAACTAACTTGACTACATGATGAATCTCATCCAACTCCTCACCGACCAGCGAGCCTATGAAGGAATTACTCACTCCCGGTGGGGAGGATCATGGAACTGGCGATGGAGAAGGGATGGTGATGACGAAGATCAAAGATCCCCCTCTCCGGAGTCCCAAACGGACTCCAGATCTGGCCTCCCGATGAAGAACAGGAGGTGGCGGCTTCGTCTCGGGGAACCTGATAATTCTTCCTCTCCTATTTTTTCTCCAAAAATGTGAATTTATAGCATTGGAGATAGGGTCACCGTGGCCACCAGGTGGAGATAACACACCTGGGCGTGCCAGGAGGGGGGCACGCCCTGGTGGGTTGTGCTCACCCAGGGGGGGCCTCCGGTGGTTCTTGGCTCCAGTATTTTTCTGTTATTCCATAAAAATCTCCAAAAAGTTTCGTTCCATTCCGAGAACTTTTATTTCTGCACAAAAACAACACCATGGTAGTTTTGTTGAAAACAGCTTCAGTCCGGGTTAGTTTCATTCAAATCATGCAAATTAGAGTCCAAAACAAGAGGAAAAGTGTTAGGAAAAGTAGATACGACAGAGACATATCAACTCCCCCAAGATTAAACTTTTGCTTGTCCTCAAGCAATTTAGTTGATAAACTGAAAGTGAAAAAGAAAAACTTTTACGAACTTTTTTGCTCTTGTTTACATAAATAAGCTTAAGTAGCACCCAGGTTTTCAGCGAAGATCATGACTAACCATGTCAACAATTACTCTTAAAATTATATTAACTCATATCAATGGCATAAACAACTAACGAGCAATAATAAAGCATCTCAAATGACAACACTTTGTCAAAACAATAATTATATAATATGACAATAGTGGTATCTTGCTAGCCCTTTCTAAGACTGCAAAACATAAATGCAAAGCACCTCCAAAGTTGAAGCAGTGACTAAACATTGTAATTCATGGGAAAAAAGATCCAGTCCTGATGCACCCAACATTAGCTATACACAATGCATGAGGATGAAAATAGTGCTCTCAGATCTGGCGCTTATTTGAGAAGGTGATGACACAATAGAAAAGTAAATAGATAGTCCCTTCGTAGAGGGAAGCGGTGATTTGCAGTGGTGCCAGAGCTCAAAATTTTAAAACAGAGATAAATGAAATTTTGAGAAATGCATCCTTCATGTTTACTTCGTGACCATTAGTTATCAGTGTCTTCCATGCTAAACACATTAGTGGCGGTTCTCAAGCGATAAAAAGTAAAGGTTTACTCCCCCTCCACCAACAGACACACTCCACGGCTAACCAAATCCACGGGTACCGTCCATACCAACAACAATCATGGGGAGTTTTGTTTAATTATTTGCAATTTTGAATTCGGGACTGGGAATCCCTATTACCGCCCCCTCTCATTCAAGGACGAGTGAATGAATAGTCATCATGAGAATAACCTGCTTAGCATGGAAGATACTGAGTACCTCATGTCGCTCTATGAACAATCCAGGTACACAAAAACGGATGTTTATTTGAAGTTTTTAGAGGTGGCACATGCAAATTTACTTGGAACAGCAAGGTAATATCACAAATAGGTAGGTATATGGTGGACTCATCTGGAATAACTTGGGTTTCAGGATTTTGATGCACAAGCAGTATTCCCGCTTAGTGCAGGCGAAGGCTAGCAAATAGGTTGAGAAGCGGCCAGCTAGAGAGCAAAAACGGTCATGAACATGCATTATGCATAAGTAACATTGGATACTAGCATGAGTAGGATATGAACACCATGAACATAAATATGATATAGGCTATGTTGGTTTTGATTCAACTACATGCATGAACATGTGCCAAGTCAAGCCACTCGAACATTCGGAGGAGGATACCATATCATCATACCACATCACAATCATTTTAATGCATGTTGACATCCAAGATCAATCATTATCCACTCCTAGCTACTTAAGCATGGCATGGGAAACTATAATCTCTAATTGTGATTGCAAATATGTTTAATCATAATAGGATGAATCATGGATACTAGGTTAACATATTTACAAAAACAAAACAAGTTGAGTTCATACCCATTTCTCTCTGCCACAGCCAATTCATCAAACATCGTCATTATTGCCTTTCACTTGCATGACCAAATGATATGGAAATAATAATAGTGCAAGAGTGACGATGACAAAGCAGGAATCTGCAAGCATTTTATTCAAAGGAGAAGACAAGGCAATTTGGGCTCTTCGTTAGATCAGTAATAATGCATATGAGAGCCAGTCAACGTTTTCATCGTGGTCTTCTCCTTGGTAAGATTCAATAAAAAGAAAAGAAATTCAGAGAAACACACTGGAATATTTTTGGAGATTTAGTTTTTTCTAGAAGAAAGCAAATTAAAGAGGGAAAAACAAAAATGAGAAAAACTATTTACACGGGACAGCTCCCAACAAGCAAAAGAGGAACAAGGAAATCTTCTTGGGTTTTCTTTTTAATACTACAACTAACTACACTAGAAAGAAAAACCAAAAAGAAATAAGCAATAATTTTTTGATTTTTTCGAAGTTTTTTCAAACACACAAGAAGAAAACGAGAAAATAAATCTAGCATGGATGATACAATGAAAAAGTGTGAACACCGACAACTGGAATAAGATGTGTGAACATGAATGTAATGTCGGTGGAAATACATACTCCCCCAACCTTAGGCTTTTGGCCTAGCTTGGTGATCACTACTCGCGGCCTACGTAATAATCAAAGTGATACCTCATGGAGGCTCTTGGTGCATACTCCTCAGCCCGCCGAGTAGCTACAACCTCTACGTTGTGTGCGTGGGCCTCACTCTCAAGAACATAATACCTTCCCTTGCTGTGAAAATCAAAGAGAACGGGCGTAGGAAAAAAGGTGTCCACAACGAACTTTTTATTGAACAATAGGTTATAAGTATAATTATGGATTTCCCCAGTAAGGAACTTATGGCGTTTCATGGCATCAAAGTCTAAGTACTGAGTGGGAAGGATAGGGTCATTAGGCTCAGGTGAAACACCTAACTCTTCTGCTAAGCGTGAAGCATAAATCCCACCATAAAAATATCCACTACCAGTTTTGTGTTGCAGTCTACGTGCAACAATCGCTCCAATGCTATAGCGTTTAACACCAGTGAGGGCAGTGTATATGAGGCTCAAGTAAGGAGCACAAAGTGTACTACAGTCTTGTTTGCCTATGATGCATTTTCCATTAAACAGTGCAAAGTATTAAATTGATGGGAAATGAATACTTTTTATTCTACCTTGCGTCAACCCTCTATTCTCACCATAGCAAAGACTAGTTAAGAATAACTCATACTCAGCCCTTGGTGGTTCATCCATCAAACCCCAATATGGAATTTTACATGCAACACAGAATGCATCTAGAGGCATAGTGACTGAACGATCATAAAATTTAAACGAGACTCTTGACTCACGATGATGAAATTTAAACTCTTTAGTAAACAAGCATGTAAGACTAAGGTATTGGTTGCACTTATCTTGAATGTAAGGGTCGAGCTCGGCATTGTGGACATATTGCTCAAACTCTTCTTTGATACCTGCACTCAACATGAAATTGTCTCACGACCATAAACATGATTTGGTAGTGGCATCCCATATTGAACTTGCACTTGGTTCAACATAAGACCGGCGAGTTGATCCACTACTAGAAGATGCCTCTGAGAACCTCCGCCTCAAAGAACTCCTTCCAAAGAAGTTCATCTTATATGCATACAAATTTCTGAACTTTTTTTGACCATAAAATTTTATTAACAAAACTTTGCAAGATTGACGCAACTACTCATAAGCATGCATAGAGGCTATACTGAGCATTCAAACTACTTAGAACTCTAAGAATTCAACATGCAAGCTCATCTATAGCAGCACCAAGAGTAGCTAATTATTCAAAATATAAACCACTAAAGCAAAAGTTGATTGGACGAACGGGGCAGTCACATACCAAGTAGCAATTCACCGAAACAGTTTCGGAAACGGAGCTTCGAGCAAAGAGATCGAAATCCGCGGGTTTGCGAGCAAGAACACGAGAGAGAGAGAGAGAGAGAGAGAGAGAGCAATGGTGAATTTTTTCTGGAGGTAGGTGATGGTGTGGACTAAAGAGATAAGTGAGGGGGCCCACGTGGGGACGACAACCCACGAGGGGGCGCCTGGGGCTGTTGGCGTGCCCACGTGGGTTGTGCCCACCTGGTGCACCCCCCTCTGATGTTGTTTGCATCAAAAATTCCTAAATATTCAGAAAAAACAATCATATTAAATATTCAGGGCATTCTGAGATATTTTATTTTTGGGTCATTATTTATTGCACGGGAAAATCAGAAAACAGACAAAAGAAGGAATTTGTTTAATTTAACTAAGAAAAATAGAGAATAAAAGTTGGGAGCAGAAGCTAGTGCCTACTAAATTTATCAACTTCTTACCTCTAAAAAATGATCCCTTAATAAGGTGGATCAAGTCTTATTAACAACCAACATCGATTAGCATGGAACCGAAGAACTTTCGTAAAACACTAAGTTACCTCAACAGGGACATGCATGTCCCCACAATAAGCATTTCATATTTCTTTTTGACATTAGGTAGAGTTAGTTGAAAACTTCCAATAGTGATTGACGGAGATTTTTCAATAACATTAATACCATTCACTTGGAATTGTTTCTTCGGAAAGTGCACCGTATGCTCATTATCGTTGATATGAAAAGTGACCTTGCTTTTATTGCAATAAATAACAGCCCCTGCAGTATTTAAGAAGGGTCTACCGAGGATAATCGACATATTGTCGTCCTCGGGCATCTCGAGTATAACAAAGTCAGTCAAGATAGTAACATTAGCAACAACAACGGGCACATCCACACAAATATCGATAGGTATGGCAGTTGATTTATGAGCCATTTGCAAATATATTTCAGTAGGTGTGAATTTATTCAAATCAAGTCTTTTATATAAAGAGAAAGGCATAACACTAACACCAGCTCCTAAATCTCATAAAGCAGTTTTCACATAGTTTCTTTTTATGGAGCAAGGTATAGTTGGTATTCTAGGATCTCCAAGTTTTTTGGTACTCCATACTTAAAAGAGTAATTAGCAATCATGGTGGAGATTCAGCTTCCGGTGTTTTTCTTTTATTAGAGATGATGTCTTTCATGTACTTTGCATAAGGGGCCATCTTTAATATATCAGTCAAACGAGTGCGCAAAAAGGTTGGCCTAAGCATTTCAGCAAAGCGTTCAAAATCTTCATTATCTTTCTTCTTAGTTGATTTAGGTGGAAAGGGCATGGGTTTTTGAACCCATGGTTCTCTTTCTTTTCCATGTTTTCTAGCAACAAAGTCTCTTTTATCATATCTTTTATTTTTGGGTTGTGGGTTACCAAGATCAACAACTGGTTCTATCTCCACATCATTATCTGGTTGTTTATCATTGTTTGGTTGATTATCTCCATGAACATCATCATTACCTTTTTCATTATCACTAAGTGAATGTTCATTACCAGATTGAGTTTCAGCATCAGAGATAGAAACATCATTATCATTATCAGGAGGTTTTTCTATTTCAAGTTCACTGGAGGCATGCAAAGTCCTATCATTTTTCTTGTTCTTCTTCTTTTTAGAATGACTAGGTGCATACGCATTAACTCTTTGAGAATCTTGTTCAATTCTTTTTGGGTGTCCTACAGGATGAAGTGGTTCCTGAGTCATTTTACCTCCTCTAGTTGCTACTCTAATAGCAAAGTCATTTATATTATTATCCATTTCATCAAGCAATTCTCTTTGAGATTGAGCAACTTGTTCTAGTTGAGTTTGAACCATAGAGGCATGTGTTCCTACACCTCTAACATCATTGGTGATTCTAAATAACAAGTCACTCAAGTGATCAAGTATATCAGAATTCTATTTCATTTGTTTCATAACATTTTCATTGAAGTGATCTTGATTTCAAATGTAATTATCAAACTCATAAAGGCATTGACTAGGATGCATATTATAGGAATTGTCCTTTTCATTGAATTTCGTTAAAGAATTTACCTCTACCACCTTGGGTGGTGGTGTGTCAAGTCAATGTATCTCTTCAAGAGGAGGTAAAAATTTAACATCCTCTGCCTTAATACCTTTTTCCTTCATGGATTTCTTTGCTCTTACATAACTTCAGGATAGAGATATAGAATACCCCTCTTCTTTGGAGTGGGTCTATGCGGTGGTTCAGGAAGAGTCCAATCATCATAATTTTTCAATATATTATTCAATAATTCCTCAGCTTGTTCAACAGTTTGTTCCATGAAAACACAACCAGCACAACTATCTAGGAAGTCCCTAGAATCATCGATTAGTCCATTATAGAAGAAATCAAGTATTTCATTTTTCTTCAGAGGATGATCATGCAAAGCATTTAGCAATTGTAGAAGCCTCCCCCAAGCTTGTGGGAGACTCTCTTCTTCAATTTGCACAAAGTTAAATATTTCTGTAAGGAGCTTGTTTCTTATGAGCAGGAAAATATTTTTCAGAGAAGTAATAAATCATATCCTGGGGACTACGCACACAACCAGAAGCAAGAGTATTGTATCAAGTCTTAGCATCACCCTTTAATGAGAAGGGAAATAATTTGAGAATATAATAATAGCGAATCTTCTCATTATGAGAAAAAAAGGGTGGCTATATCATTCAATTTAGTAAGGTGTGCCACAACAGTTTCAGCTTCAAAACCATGGAAAGGATCAGATTCAACCAAAGTAATTAACTCTGGGTCGATAGAGAATTCATAACCCTTAATCCCTTATAATCAACAAAGATAGGTGAAGTAGCAACCTTAGGATCGCATTTCATTCTAGCATTCAAAGATTTCTCTTTCAGTTTGCATAATAATTTCTTAAGATCATCTCTATCATTGCAAGCAAGAAAATCTCAATATGTCTCCTCAGCCATAACATAACCTTCAGGTACCTTAGGCAATATGTATCCAGGAGAGCTAGGTCTAATAGGTGTTTTGAGATTTTCTGTTTCAGGCATTTCATCAGTTTCAACAATTTTATCAATTTTAGCATTATCAATATCTTTAGCAATAGCAATTTGCTCATCAAAAAAATCACCTAGTGGCACACCATCATCAAGCATGGTACTAGCATCATCATGAGTAGCATTCATAGAAGTAGCATCATCAATAACTTGCGACATATTAGGATTAATAACATGTGGTGGTGTTGCAAGTCTACTCAGAACAGAAGGTGAATCAAGTGCAGAGTGTGATGGCAGTTCCTTACCTCCCCTCGTCCTAGAGGGAGCCATCTTGGTTTTTGTATCCTTCAGATTCTTCATAGTGATAAATTGATAATAATCCCAAGTGACTCAACAAATATAGCTATGCTCCCCGGCAACGACGCCAAAAAAAGGTCTAGATAACCCACAAGTATATGGGATCGCAACAGTTTTTGAGGGTGGAGTATTCAACCCAAATTTATTGATTCGACACAAGGGGAGCCAAAGAAAATTTGCAAGTATTAGCAGCTGAGTTGTCAATTCAACCACACCTGGAGATTAATTATCTTCAGCAAAGTGATCAGTAGCAAAGTAGTATAATAGTTTTGATAGTAGTAGCAATAGTAATAGTAACGGTACCAGTGATAGCAATGATTTTGTAGCAAGTGCAGCAGTAACCGTAGCAGTAGTGACTTAGCAGGAACAATATAAGAGAAAATCGTAGGCATTGGATGGGTGAATTCGTTGGATGATATTCATCATGTAACATTCATAACCTAGGGTGATACGGCACTAGCTCCAGTTCATAAATATAATGTAGGCATGTATTCCGTAAATAGTCATACGTGCTTATGGAAAGAACTTGCATGGCATCTTTTGTCCTACCCTCCCATGGCAGCAGGGTCCATAAGGAAACCAAGGGATATTAAGGCCTCCTTTTAATAGAGAACCGGAACAAAGCATTAACACATAGTGAATACATGAACTCCTCAAACTGCAGTCATCACCGGAAAGTATCCTGAATACTGTCACTCCGCGGTTTGCGAATCATAACATGTAATAGGTGAGTATAACTTGCAAGATGGGATCTAGAACATAGATATAACGGTGATAACATAAATGGTTCAGATCCGAAATCATGGCACCCGGGCCGAAAGTGACAAGCATTAAGCATGGCAAAGTCATAGCAACATCAATCTGAAAACATAATGGATACTAGGGATCAAGCGCCTAACAAAACTAACTCGATTACATGATTAATCTCATCCAACTCCTCACTGACTAGCAAGCCTATGAAGGAATTACTCACTCCCGGTGGGGAGCATCATGGAATTGGCGATGGAGAAGGGTTGGTGATGACAAAGATCGAAGATCCCCCTCTCTAGAGCCCTAAACGGACTCCAGATCTGGCCTCCTGATGAAGAACAGGAGGTGGCAGCGGCTCCGTCTCACGAAACTCTCTCCTATTTTTTCTCCGAAAATGTGAATTTATAGCATTGGATATAGGGTCGGCGGGGCCACCAGGTGGGGACAACCCACCTAGGTGCGCCAGGAGGGTGGGCACACCCTGGTGGGTTGTGCTCACCCAGGGCCTCCCTCCGGTGGTTCTTGGCTCCAGTATTTTTCTTTTATTCCATAAAAAATCTCCAGAAAGTTACGTTCCATTCTGATAACTTTTATTTTTGCACAAAAACAACACCATGGTAGTTCTGCAGAAAACAGCGTCACTCTGGGTTAGTTTCATTCAAATCATGCAAATTAGAGTCCAAAACAAGAGGAAAAGTGTTAGGAAAAGTAGATATGGCAGATACGTATCATTCACCATAGGAGGCCTCGCCGCCGCTATTGCCGCTCCTGGGCCAGCACTCTAGGCGTTCACCGTCTTCCCACCGATGCTCCGTCGTACCTAAAATGAAGGGCATGCCTCCCTTTCGAGCCACGGGCACGGGCGACTGTCCCCCAACCCCCGGTCATGAAGAGATCACCAGAGAATGTGGCTCCGACTTCCGCCTGCGAGGCTTGGTAGCAGCAGCCGTCGTGCTGCAACCATAGCTCAATGGGCCCGCACAGCGGCAGCTCCTCAGCCAAGGTGCGCAGGAGTCGGATCCAGGTGCGCGGCGGCATCATCACCCACACCACAAACTCGCGGGTCGTGTCGTTGGTATGGGCCTATGGGAGAGGTGGTCGGATGACCGTCGCCTGCTTCCCTCCACGGCCTCGTCCTCCACAGTGCTCGTGGCCACCCCCGTGGGAAGGGCCCTGTCGGTGTCAAAACCGGCGGATCTTGGGTAGGGGTTCCTGAACTGTGCGTCTAGGCGGATGGAAACAGGAGACAAGGGACACGATGTTTTTACCCAGGTTCGGGCCCTCTCGATGGAGGTAAAACCCTACTCCTGCTTGATTAATATTGATGATATGGGTAGTACAAGAGTAGATCTACCACGAGATCACAGAGGCTAAACCCTAGAAGCTAGCCTATGGTATGATTGTTTTTCGTCCTACGGACTAAAACCCTCCTGTTTATATAGACACCGGAGAGGGCTAGGGTTACACAGAGTTGGTTACAATGGGAGGAGGTCTACATATCCGTATTGCCAAGCTTGCCTTCCACGCCAAGGAAAGTCCCATTCGGACACGGGACGAAGTCTTCAATCTTGTATCTTCATAGTCCGGGAGTCCGGCCAAAGGTCATAGTCCGGCCATCCGGACACCCCCTAATCCAGGACTCCCTCAGTAGCCCCTGAACCAGGCTTCAATGACGACAAGTCCGGCGCGCAAATTGTTTTCGGCATTGCAAGGCGGGTTCCTCCTCCGAATACTTCATAGAAGATGTTTGAACACAAGGATAGTGTCCGGCTCTGCAAAATAAGTTCCACATACCACCGTAGAGAGAATAATATTTGTACAAATCTAATCTGCTGATGTACTCTGTAGCGTGACATCATGCCATAGACAAGCCTTTATTCGAATCGTTTTACTGTCCCACCTCAGCGCGTTTAGCGAGGCGGTTTCCTTGACACGTCTTGTCAAAGCAGAGATCATGTCCCCTTATGCCGGGATTCTCATCAATACGGGCGTGGGTAACCCAAGCGCGCCATTAATCATGGCGCTTGGGAGATAAGCGAGTTTTACTAGGCTGGTGGGGGCACATAGTTTCGGCCGCCCATATAAGTGGATAAGGATCCACCCTTTCCATCTACGCCTTCCTCCCCCTTCGCTTATCCATTACTGCGCACTCGAGCTCCAGTGCCCAAGTCCGCACTTCCCACCTCAACCTTCTCCAATCATGTCCGGAGCGGGAGGCTGGTGGATGGCCTCCTCCGTCATGGAGGGGCAAATCAAAAAGCTGAGGAAAGTCGGATACTTGTCCAACGACATCGCGCACCGGCTCCCAGATGAGGGGCAGCTCATCCCCACCCCCTAGCCCCATGAGAGGGTCGTGTTTCTCCCCCATTTCCTCCATGGACTGGGCTTTCCTCTTCACCCATTTGTCCGGGGGCTCATGTTCTACCACGGCCTGGATTTCCACAATCTGGCCCCGAACTTCATCCTCAACATCTCGGCGTTTATCGTCGTGTGCGAGGTCTTCCTCCGCATCCAGCCCCACTTCGGCTTATGGCTAAAGACCTTCAATGTCAAGCCGAAGGTTGTGGGCAGCCGGCAAGCGGAGTGCGGAGGCGCCATGGTGGGCAAGATGGCCAACGTCACATGGCTCGAGGGCGCCTTTGTGGAAACCATCAAAGGGTGGCAATCGGGGTGGTTCTACATCAACGAGCCGCGTGACCCTGAATGGGCAGCGGCCCCCGAATTCCGATCTGGCTACCCTGGATCTCACTACTATCATTGCTATGCTAGTTGCTTCGTTCTATCGCTATGATGTGCTACCTATCTTTTGCTCTTCAAGCCTCCCAATTTGCCATGTCAGCCTCTAACCTTTTCACCCTTTCCCAGCAGACCGTTGTTTGGCTATGTTACCGCCTTGCTCAGCCCCTCTTATAGCGTTGTTAGTTGCAGGTGAAGTTGAAGATTGCTCCATGGTGGACAGGATTATGTTGGGATATCACAATATCTCTTATTTAATTAATGCATCTATATACTTGGTAAAGGGTGGAAGACTTGGCATTATGCCTGGTGTTTTGTTCCACTCTTGCCGCCCTAGTTTCCGTCATATCGGTATTATGTTCCCAGATTTTGCGTTCCTTACGCGGTTGGGTGATTTATGGGACCCCCTTAACAGTTCGCTTTGAATAAAACTCCTCCAGCAAGGCCCAACCTTGGTTTTACCATTTGCCTCACCACCACCTACTTTTCCCTTGGGAGTCGTGCTCTCGAGGGTCATCTTTATTCTGCCCCCCCCCCGGGCCAATGCTTCTCTAAGTGTTGGTCCGAACCAGAGCCACTTGCAGCGCCACTTCGAGGAAACTTGAGGTCTGGTTTTAGTTGTACGTAGTGTTCATCCGGTGTTGCCCTGAGAACGAGATATGTGCAGCTCCTATTGGGATGTCAGCGCATCGGCCAGTCTTGCTGGACTTGTTTTACCATTATCGAAATGTCTTGTAAACCGGGATTCCGAGACTGATCAGGTCTTCCTAGGAGAAGGAATATCCTTCGTTGATCGCGAGAGCTTATCATGGGCTAAGTTGGGACACCCCTGCAGGGTATAAACTTTCGAGAGCCGTGCCCACGGTTATGTGGCAGATGGGAATTGGTTAATGTCTGGTTGTAGATGACTTGACACCTGATTCGAATTAAAACGCACCAACCGTGTGTGTAGCCGTGATGGTCTCTTTTTGGCGGAGTCCAGAAAGTGAACACGGTTTTGAGTTATGTTTGATGTAAGTAGGAGTTCAGGATCACCTCTTGATCATTGCTAGCTTCACGACCGTTCCGTTGGCTTCTCTTCTCGCTCTTATTTGCATATGATAGCCACCATATTTTGCTTAGCCGCTGCTGCAACCTCACCACTTTACCCCTTCCTTTCCCATTAAGCTTTGCTAGTTTTAATACCCATGGTAATGGGATTGCTGAGTCCTCGTGGCTCACAGATTACTACAACAACAGTTGTAGGTGCAGGTTATGCGATGATCATGACGCGAGAGCGATGTTTGCTTGTTTTGGAGTTCTTCTTCTGCTTCTTCGATCAGGGGATAGGTTCCAGGTCGGCAGCCTGGGCTAGCAGGGTGGATGTCGTTTGAGTTTCTATTTGTGTTCCATCCGTAGTCGGATGTTGATCTTATGTATGATGTATTGATGTATTCTTGCGGCATTTGTATGCCTTGTATGTATCCCCATCTATTATGTAATGTTGATGTAATGATATCCACCTTGCAAAAGTGTTTCAATATGTGGGTCTATCCTTGGTGGGACCTTCGAGTTCCTCTTGGATAGGGTCGCATATTGGGCGTGACAAGTTGGTATCAGAGCCTCGACCGACCATAGGAGCCCCCTTGTTTGTTGGCTGTTGTTGAGTCTAGAAGAAAACTATTTTGAGTCTTAGGATTATATATATCGGAGAGTAGGATTCTTTTTACTCCTCATCCCCCTTCGTCGCTTTGGTGAGGACTCTCGACGTAGATGTTTTATCTTTCCTCTCCTCAATTTTTTCACAATTTTTTTAGGATCACGCGGGTATCCTGGGATCGTTCCGATATTCTTGTGACGAGAACATTGTTCTTGGTGCCTCCTGACATTTAGGGGTTGTGGCAGTGTCCCGGGGAGTTGAGCTCCGAGGTGTTGTCGTCACAATTTTATCGTTGCAATTCTAGAATACCTGAGTTTTGCCAACATTGAAAATCTCTTTTATGCAGTTGTTGGTGAGATAACCTTGACGTCACCCAGTACTGGGGAGTTCGGGAGTATTGCCATAGCTCGTATAACGGATGCTTTTCGAAGGTTGAGGTACACGATTTCCGAAGGTTTCTTGGTTATGTGTTGATGGATGGATACATCTGGATGTAGGGATTGTTACTATGGGTGAGATATATTGCTTCCCCTGTATCCCCAACACCAGATTGCATAACCAGAAAGTTTTGGGAGTTTATAGGTGGGAATTCAATTAGCTCCTAGAATATCTTTCCGACAGATGCATGATATGAGATTGGGGTTCGACGTCTAGTGGTCCGCCTATCCACGGTCGTTTTTATAGTGGTCTCGTTGTGTCTTAAAGAGCCCTTGGCTATGCTGGTTCGGGGACACTTCGTATGTCATGTGCACTGCCTTGTACATGATGGTGTTGTACGATCGTGCCCGTGTGGGCCCCACCACGAAAACTTTGGACAAAATCTCTATCATATGTTTGTTCCGGCTTATTCTACAAGCCAATCCTTTGTTTTGTTTTATTTGTGGTATTCGAGTTGCTTCGAAGTCAAATATTGAATCCATACCTTTCCTAAACGGTGTTATCATATTGCTATGTGAATACTAATCCTTTTGATCATTGAGGTTGTCATGTTAATTCTTTTCCAACCGGTGCGCTTCTCTTCGAGATGATCCCATCATTCTCCCCATCCGCAAGATCAATTCTAAGTTTTCTCAACGGTATCCATTCCATTTGCCCCAAGTTGCCTTTGTTTTCCCACCCTCCCACCCTTTTTCTTCAAGGACTCAGATTTCTTAATCATGTATCCTTTTATTTGTGGGAAGTCTCTTTATTATTTTCTTTCAATGTTCTTATCCGATGATTTCCCATGAATATGCTCAACAGTTTCAAGGTCATCATCCTTCATTGTTGTTTCTTCTCTGGTGGATTCTATTCAAGCTTCGATGTTGATCATATCTCTTCCTTTTGTTTCACATATCTTCCCATGTGAATTTCTTATCCAAGGCTCTCTTATTTATTCACCTCTCCCAGTTCATATTCGGAGTGTTGAATATATCTCGGAAGATTTGTGTTTCCATTCTCAATCCTTTCAAGTTATTTTGAGGCTCTTATCTCATTCAAGCCATTTAATTCAACCGGTGCAATATCTCTTTAAATCATTTCAACAGTGTTTCTCTTGAGTGGGCCCTAACCCACAGGTTTTTTCCCAGGATCTTACCTGACTCTTCTAAGTTTCCCGGAGTTATTCTCAAATCCTTTTCGAAGTTGATGTAAGAATGAATTATCATCAGTCAAATGTATCTTTCAAATTCTTTCGTCGTTGGTTCAACCTTTCTAATTTTCATTCTGGAGTGTCTCAACAATTCATGGTGGTGTTTCTCGTCGTCATTCTCGGATTTTGAAGACCGAAGAAGAGTTCCTCTTAAATCCTTACCCTTTCTTCCAAAGATGCATAGTTCAAGCTTGATGCCATCCTCTCATAAGTGTTTTTGATTGTGACAATTCTTTTTTACCATCCGAAGCATTTCATGAGTTGTTTCCATTTCTTTCCTCCGAAGGCCATCATGTCATAATTCTTCATTCTCAGCGTGTAGCTATCATTCTCCAAATCTTACATGTGCATCGTTCAAATACCCTCTAATCAGTTCATGATCTCTTTGTTCTCATGTATTTCAATCCCCTCAAGTATCTTCATTCGTTTTCCAATTCTTCCCGGTGAATTGTGCCTTTGCTATGTTCATTTTCAATTCTTACGGTGGTTCATTCAAGATTTCTCTTCCTTCGTCATTGTATCAATTCATTCATTCATTTGTTGTTTCTAAATCCCACCGGTGGTTCCATCAATACCTTCTCAAGTTCGCGCTATATCTCTTTTAATCCATTCTACGGGAATAAGTAGTAGCCAAATCCATTGCTTGTCATCAATTTAATTTGATGAAGGATAAGCATACAATAAATCTTATTCTTATTTCCTCGAGGTGATTCAATTCTTTTCTTCCGGAGATTGTTCATGATGAAGTAATTCTCAGTTCTAGTGTTTCATCTTTTCTTTTCCGGAGTTCCAAGTTTTCCGCATTATCTCGTCGCGAAGCTCCATCTAAATCATTGCAAGGCTTACCTTGTGTTTTCAACTTCTCTTTCTTTCTATCATCCTTTTATTACCGGAGTTCTCCATGGAGGCTCTACATGGTGGTTCGTCAAGGATTCCTTTCAATCTTCAATTGTCCTTCAAGATTTCTCTCGAAGTTATGATCCTCCAAGCTATACTCAAAAATTAAACATGGTGCTCAACACATGTTTTGTTTTGAGGAGTTCAAGTATTCTTCTTCTTGCATTCCAAAGTGCAATTCTTTCTACCTTATCTTTTGAGGTGGTGTTATGTCACTCTTGACAATTTCCTTCATGTTTCATGATTCATATTGTTGTCAAGAATGAGGTATTTTAAATCCATCAATCTTTTCGTGTGAGTTATCTTGGTATAGATTTCACCTAAAGCCTTCCCTAAGGAATGTTGCTATTGTGGTGATTACCAAGGGTCCAAGTTATCTCTCTATCATCTTGGTGGAAGAAGTTTTTTCATCTCGTTGGTGTTATCAATTATATTATTTGTTTCCATAGTGGCAGAATTTCGCCTCAATTTTGAGAAGTTTTCCATAAGCCCACTACAAGCTTATTCGTTTCGTGGTTGGTTTTCCAACAACTCTATTATAACCTTCTTAGAAGGGTGCTTTCCAACTTCTCTTGTGGCAAAAGTTGTCATTTTCTTCTCCATCCCTTTATCCCAACGGTCTAACTTCTATTCTTTTGTTACGGAGGCATTGTGATGTTGTGCTCTTCACTCATCACCTCGTTTTGTGAGGATCGTGTTCTTTTCTTGCTTATCCATTTAACCGGAGTGTTGTGTCATCTTTTCAAGTTCTTTCATCTTATCAAGTCTTGCATCTCTTTTCAGTCGGAGTGCTTCCCAAATTATATCAATCTATTTCCTTCTCTATCTAGTTTTAACCAGAGTGGTTTCAATATCTATCTTATCACTAAACCTCTTGGTTCTCGTTGTATCCCTTGTTCCTCTTTTCTAACGGAGTGTTTTCAACTTTGTTCATCTTTGTTGTTTTCTTTCTTTCATTTTGCTCAACCTCTCAAGGTTCATGGTTTCACTCGTTTGTCAAAGAAGCAATTTAGTTTACTCTTATCTTCCTCTTCCTTTTCCCTCCGGTGCCATCCTAGATCTCGGGACGAGATCTTCTGTTAGTGGAGGAGTGTTGTGACGCCCCAAGTCCGATGCTCCAGTTGCCTTCCATTTATTTTAGTTGTTGTCGTGTGTTTATTGTGTGTGGAATTGTCATAGTTGTTTTGCATATTTCTTTTCCCTATGTTTGTTGCCATGATCATGTTGAGTGCCTTGTCATATTTGCTTCTTGCTTCATGATCATCTTTGTTTACATTGCTTTGTGCCTTTTGTCATTTTGCGTTTCATCATAATCACCATGTGCACCGCATTCTTCATGATGTTGTCTTGCTCTATGCATGTTGCATGTGACCAAACCCCATGCTATGTCTCTCAAATCTACCCATGCATCAACACCTCCTTCTTCCTTCCTATTCCTTTCATTTTTGCTAGAGCCATTTTCTGTCCTCCATAAATGTTCATTCTTTCCCTAAAAATCTCGTACATTGCTTACACCCTCTCTGTCAAATTTCATCTCTTTCAAAGTTGTTTTGGTTGGGCAAAGAATTTACTCAAGTTTGAATAAAAATTCAAACTTGTTTAAATTTTCTGTCCCTAATTCTGTCAAACCAATTTTATTAAATCTTGCATGTTCCCAGGAGCATGAAGATATTCTTATATCTTCCAAATTCTCTCCCTAGCTCCCCCTTCTTTTCCTTTTCTGAAATCTGTTTATTATAAAAACAGAGAAAAGGGAACTGCCTTTTCCTTATCTAGGCGCTGCACTTGGGCCTTCCACTCACCTGCAGCTAGCATCAGTGGCCCAACAGCAGCCTCGCAGCGCAGCCCACCAGTCCTCCAGCACAGGGTCGTCCCCTACCTCTGTACGGCGCACATCCAGGGGCGCCATGTTGGCAGCCGGCTTGATTTGACGGCTGGAGCCTCCCTACCTCCTATAAATCATGCCCCGGTGCCCTAGGGTCTCTCCTGTTTCCATTCCTCCCTCCTCGTCGTCTAGCCGCCGCAAGGTAAGCCACTCCACGCCATAGCCGTCGCCAACGCCATGCTCGAGCTCTACTCCGGCGCGATCAAGCTCGACGTCTCGTCTTCTTCCTCAGGGAGCGACGCCCGCGTCTCCTTCTTCTCGACCTCGCAAGCGCCCATTCGAGCCACGGATCGACCTCCTCCTTGACGTCTTCTTCCCATGCTTCCTCTGCTTCATGGACCCGAAGCCCCGCCAAGTCTCCGCCACCGTTCAGCGCGCTTCCCGCCGTCTCCACTGCGTCCAGTTGAACCACGACGTCGCCAAAAACCATGGTGAGCTCATGCTCCTCCCGGTCTTTGTCCCCTTGTTGATTCCGTCCACGAAGCCGACGTTCTGTGCATATCCGAGGCCTTGATCGCCGAAAATCTTCGCAACCTCTGATGTACCCCTGCTTGCATGCCCGAGCTCGCGCACGTACACGCGACCGTAGACCCTGCATGCATCTGCACCCACGCATGCACCCTGCCTACTTGTCGCTCGCTCGCCGCGCCATGCTCGCCTCTTCCGCACTTGCTCGTCGACGCCCGAAACGAGCACGGCCTCGTGCTCGAGCCAATCTCCCGCAGCTGCTCCGCACGAACGCATCCATACCCCATTCCCGCAGCCTCCCTAGAAGGATTCCGCACCCCCGCCTGTCCTCTGAAACCACAGCAGTTGTTGCTGTTGGCTCCCGTCGTCGGCGAGTCCCCGTGCGGACGCTTCAGTTTGGGTCCTGGTCGCGTTGACCATATGCTTCATCTTTCCGCTGATCTCCCTTTGCATTACCAGCACGTAGCTACCCTAGTGGTTGGCGCAGCCACTATCCATCCGAGGGGTCTGGGGATCGAGTCCCAGGCGCCCCATATTTTTGCTCTGTTTTCCCCTTATTTCTATGCACACACACACTCAGCGCTCACCCGGGCCAAGTCCTCGTGGGCCGCTGCAGGTTGCTGCAATCCGGCCCGTGCTTTTTTTTTCAGCCTGTGTATTTTAGCATTTTCCACTGTATGCATATTTACAGGAAATGCCACTGTTTTGTATTGTTAATAACTAAGTATGCATGCATCCAATTTGGACAAACTATATATGTAAAATGCTTAGAATTGTATCTAGTTTCACAATATGCAACTTTCATCCCTGTTAAAATGTTAAAAATTGTTGTTTGTAATAATTTGCACAAATGCCATGTTAAAATGCTTTATTTCATAACTAAATAACTGTAGCTCGGTTTTTAATAAACTTTATATGTAAATGGGGTGGAAAATGCCTAGTTTAACATGGTGCACTTTATTTTCCTGTTTAACAACATTAAAATATGTTTCAGGGCAGAATATTACCAAATCAAAATATGCATATGAGGATTTTCCAGAATTGTTGTTTGTTACTTCCGGCCTAATTTAAACTTGCCTAGATAGGTAGTTTCATTATGATTCACCTCTTGCCATGTTTAACAACATTTAATATTGTTTGGTAGCTTAAACGAGATTAAACTAAATATGTCAATGTGGTGTTTTGGTAATATGCAACTCGTTGCATATTGAGCTCCACTTAACTTGTAGTATTGTTTGTTGCACTTTGCCATGCCATGCCTCATTAAACTGGACATGCATCATACTTGATTGTGCATCATGCCATGATTATGCTTGTGTTTACCATGTTGTTTGCTTCTTTCCGGTTTGCTTCTCTCGTTAGCTTCGGTTTCGTTCCGGAGTTGTGCGGATTCGTGCGACTACGTTCGTTTGACTTCTTCATGGACTCGTTCTTCTTCCTAGCAGGATTTCAGGCAAGATGACCGCTACCCTGGATCTCACTACTATCATTGCTATGCTAGTTGCTTCGTTCTATCGCTATGATGTGCTACCTATCTTTTGCTCTTCAAGCCTCCCAATTTGCCATGTCAGCCTCTAACCTTTTCACCCTTTCCCAGCAGACCGTTGTTTGGCTATGTTACCGCCTTGCTCAGCCCCTCTTATAGCGTTGTTAGTTGCAGGTGAAGTTGAAGATTGCTCCATGGTGGACAGGATTATGTTGGGATATCACAATATCTCTTATTTAATTAATGCATCTATATACTTGGTAAAGGGTGGAAGACTTGGCATTATGCCTGGTGTTTTGTTCCACTCTTGCCGCCCTAGTTTCCGTCATATCGGTATTATGTTCCCAGATTTTGCGTTCCTTACGCGGTTGGGTGATTTATGGGACCCCCTTAACAGTTCGCTTTGAATAAAACTCCTCCAGCAAGGCCCAACCTTGGTTTTACCATTTGCCTCACCACCACCTACTTTTCCCTTGGGAGTCGTGCTCTCGAGGGTCATCTTTATTCTGCCCCCCCCCCCGGGCCAATGCTTCTCTAAGTGTTGGTCCGAACCAGAGCCACTTGCAGCGCCACTTCGAGGAAACTTGAGGTCTGGTTTTAGTTGTACGTAGTGTTCATCCGGTGTTGCCCTGAGAACGAGATATGTGCAGCTCCTATTGGGATGTCAGCGCATCGGCCAGTCTTGCTGGACTTGTTTTACCATTATCGAAATGTCTTGTAAACCGGGATTCCGAGACTGATCAGGTCTTCCTAGGAGAAGGAATATCCTTCGTTGATCGCGAGAGCTTATCATGGGCTAAGTTGGGACACCCCTGCAGGGTATAAACTTTCGAGAGCCGTGCCCACGGTTATGTGGCAGATGGGAATTGGTTAATGTCCGGTTGTAGATGACTTGACACCTGATTCGAATTAAAACGCACCAACCGTGTGTGTAGCCGTGATGGTCTCTTTTCGGCGGAGTCCAGAAAGTGAACACGGTTTTGAGTTATGTTTGACGTAAGTAGGAGTTCAGGATCACCTCTTGATCATTGCTAGCTTCACGACCGTTCCGTTGGCTTCTCTTCTCGCTCTTATTTTGCGTATGATAGCCACCATATTTTTCTTAGCCGCTGCTGCAACCTCACCACTTTACCCCTTCCTTTCCCATTAAGCTTTGCTAGTCTTGATACCCATGGTAATGGGATTGCTGAGTCCTCATTGCTCACAGATTACTACAACAACAGTTGTAGGTGCAGGTTATGCGAGGATCATGACGCGAGAGCGATGTTTGCTTGTTTTGGAGTTCTTCTTCTGCTTCTTCTTCGATCAGGGGATAGGTTCCAGGTCGGTAGCCTGGGCTAGCAGGGTGGATGTCGTTTGAGTTTCTGTTTGTGTTTCATCCGTAGTCGGATGTTGATCTTATGTATGATGTATTGATGTATTCTTGCGGCATTTGTATGCCATGTATGTATCCCCATCTGTTATGTAATGTTGATGTAATGATATCCACCTTGCAAAAGTGTTTCAATATGTGGGTCTATCCTTGGTGGGACCTTCGAGTTCCTCTTGGATAGGGTCGCATATTGGGTGTGACAAAGCCTCTCCCCCTCTGACGCTGACGACGGCGGAGAGGAATGGTCGTCCAGGGCCAAGCCCCTGGCCAAATCGTAAGTATCCGTATACCAGAATAATTCATGGCGTTCCTTTATTTGCACAGTACCTTCTGACGCCGAATATAATCATGCAGTCCGCCCAAGGCTCAGCTCAACGATTCGTTGAGCGGCTCCCTGGATTCGTCGGATGTGAATAGTCTTTCACTCCCGACCGCTACCTCCCCCCGCCCTATGGACGATGCCGAGGTGGATTCCCAAAAGGGGCTAAACCGGGAGGAGGTTGTCCTGGAGGCGCCGCAAGGTGACCTCCCGGACTCCAGGCCCAAAGGGGATAAAACCCCGGAGGGATCTAAGTCCGTCCCTGGGCCGGACACTGCACCGGAAACTTTAGTTTTTTCGGAGTCCGGCAAGCGGCCCCCTCGCAAGAAGGGCGAGCCTGGGACACCGGCGGCCTCCATCCAACCGAAGGCGCCGGACAATTTGCTGGAGGTGCTTAACGGCGCCTCCATCGACGAGGAGCACCGCACTGTTATGAGTGCGGTGATCCAGAAGGTTCAGTCCACCAAGAGCGGGCTGGCAGAAGCCTGTGCCAGCCTTCTAACAGGCTTCGAGGTATGTATTTAAAACATGTAAAAATGTTACCGCATAGACAGTAGCCCCTGATGCTCAGTTTGGTGTTCGGAAAGAAAAGCCGGACTGAGGATCTAAAAATATATACGCATGAGTCTAACATAAAAATGTCAATATGGGAATGCAGGCCACGCTACTGACCTCTGCCGCACTGACTGCGGAGGTTGATGCATTGAAGCAGAGCCTCAAGCGGTCCGAGAACGAGCTCAGCCTTGCCAAGAAGCAGCTCGAGGGCAAGGAAGGTAGGTAGTACCTTATGTAAGTGTATATAAAAATACATGGTTGCAAATAGTGACAGGACCAACGTGAATGTGACAGGGGCCACAACCGAGGTGGCGACCCTGAAGGAAGCACTGTCCAAGGCCGAAGATAATGCGGCCATGGAGCGCACCGAGCGAGAGAAAGAAGAGGCACGGGTGGCGGAGGTGCGGCAAGAGCTCAATGCTCTCGTGAAGAAACACGAGAGTTTAGAGCTTGACTCAAAGAAGCGAGAGTCCGAGCTTGCCTCGACACTTGAAAGCGCCAAATCTGCCAAGGCCGAAGCCCAAAAAGCCCTCCAGGAGATTGAGGCGATGAAAAAGATAGCGGCGGGTAAGGCATTCTTTATGCAAAGCAAGCATGTGAAAGTGAATTACGTGTTACTTACCCTAATCCGGAGCTCTCTAGGAGCATTCGCAGATCTGCCCCGCAGTGTGTCCGACGCCGCCGCATTCTACCGAGCCGAAGAAGGGAGCTCGACGGAGAAGGTGTTCTGGTCCCAGTATGCTGAGGCCGGACGCCCGGTGCCCTTGAGCGACCAGCTGAAGCAGCTGGTCGAGCTCCATAAGGTGGCCGAACAGGCCATGAAGGGCCTTATAGGCCGGCTGTGGCCTGGGGAGGTCCTGCCTAAGAGCTACTTTGGGCTGGTGAGGCGGCTGGTGGATGCCTGTCCACGGCTTGAAGTCATGAAGCGCTCCATATGCATCGAAGGCGCCCGTAGGGCTCTTGCCCATGCTAAAGTGCACTGGGGCAAGCTGGATGCTGAGAAGCTGGTGACAGAAGGGCCACCGAAGGGGAAGGAGCATCGCAGGCCCGAGATGTATTATGAGGGTGTCCTGAAGGGTGCCCGCCTTGTGGCGAATGAATGTACCAGGGATGTAATTTTTGAGTAAACTCGCTCGTGTTTATCCTGTGCGCTGAAAACTTGTTCATATGCGCTAAGCAACGCTTTTTGAATTTAAAATATTACCTTCTGTGCGGCCGTTTATTAAAACTGAGAGATGCAAGTCGTCGGCTTCTACCCCCATGCCACGAGTGCTGGGGTGTTCGGGATAAACCTGAGCGCTCTTGTTCCCATTCTTGGGTCCTTCGAGGGAGGCGCTCAGCATAACGAACAAGGCAATCGGACTTATAATGCTTTATCACTCTCGCTTAGCCATAGAATTCTATAATTTTAAATTTCGGCTAAGCCCCTAGTATTCGGAAGACTGAGTTCGGGGCGCTATCCACGCCTAGGCTGGACAAAGCCAGCTCCTCGCTCTAAGCGGCATAAGTCTTTAGGGACTCGAAAAACCTCTCGAACAGCGACCGGCTCTCGCCCTATCATGATGGTCAGTTTAAGCTTTCTCTACTGAGGTGTTAACCCAGCTCAACTGGGGCACAATCGCGGTAGTTCTCCCAGCGCTACCTTAGCCGATATAGCAGAACGTAAGGTACCAAAACATGGGAGCCGGGCAAACCCAACTATTGACCCAAGACATGATTCGGAGCCGACGCATATAATGCTATAAGTTCGGGGTGCCGCACTCATGAGAGTGTTCGATCTTCTCACACCGTATTCTGGGGTACTTAAGCCCCTGGTGTATTGGCCGTACCAAGGTGTACGGTTGCATAATGTCATAACTGGACGTATAAAATGAATGCAATAATAGACTAGAGCTATGTATTGTTTAATAAAGGGCTGCTATGAAAGCAGAACGATACAAATAGTGCGATAAGCAAGAGATGGGATTGTTTGACATGTACCCCTCCCGGGGCAAGCTGCGAGACTTTAAGTAAGATAGGTATTTAGCTCGTTATAGAGACCACCTGGACATTCGACGTGGCTTGCTGTCTCCCTGGCTGTTGCATCATGTGTTCGGCAATTGTACTGCCGGACAGGCCTTCCTGAAAGTGGAGTCCAGAAAGTAAGAAAAGACAAATTACAAAATCGGGAGCCCCTAGTGCGGTTGAGCCGCATTCTGGGCATGCCGTGCTTGTGCCCCTCCCCTTATGCCCATGGTATTTCTAGAGCGTAATTATGTATGTGTGGTACTGGTTTCGCGAGTTTGCGAGGGCTGGGGTTGGGGCCGCACTTCTATGCTAGCTCGGAACGTGCCAGGCGGTCTTGTTGTAGGTTACTCCGAGTGTGCTTGACGGTGTCTAGACGCTTAACAGCCGGACTGGAGAATTGCCTTGAGAGGCTACTTTGTACTTCCGCCGCGAGGGCTGCCGTGTGCTCCTTTGTTCGGAGAGAGCGTTCGATGTTTCCATTGACCGTAATGACTCCTCGAGGGCCTGGCATTTTGAGCTTGAGATATGCATAGTGCGGCACCGCATTGAACTTTGCAAATGCGGTTCGCCCGAGCAGGGCGTGATAGCCACCGCGGAATGGGACTATGTCGAAGATTAACTCCTCGCTTCGGAAATTATCCGGGGATCCGAAGACCACTTCGAGTGTAACTGAGCCTGTACAGCTGGCCTCTACACCTGGTATGACGCCTTTAAAGGTCATCTTTGTGGGTTTGATCCTTGAGGGATCTATGCCCATTTTTTGCACTGTATCCTGATAAAGCAGGTTCAGGCTGCTGCCGCCGTCCATGAGGACTCTAGTGAGGTGAAATCCGTCAATGATTGGGTCTAGAACCAATGCGGCGAATCCGCCGTGACGAATGCTAGTGGAGTGGTCCCTTAGATCAAAAGTGATCGGGCAGGAGGACCATGGGTTGAACTTTGGGGCGACTGGCTCCAACGCATATACATCCCTGAGCGCACGCTTCCGTTCCCTTTTGGGGATGTGGGTTGCGTAAATCATGTTCACCGTCCGCACTTGTGGGGGAAAGCCCTTATGTCCTCTGTTGTTCGGCGGCCGGGGCTCCTCCTCGTCATCGCTATGCAGCCCCTTGTCTCTGTTTTCAGCACTTAACTTGCTTGCCTGCTTGAACACCCAACAATCCCTGTTGGTGTGATTGGCTGGTTGTTCGGGGGTGCCGTGTATCTGGCATGAGCGATCGAGTGTCCGGTCTAAACTGGACGGGCCCAGAGTATTTCTTTTGAATGGCTTTTTCCGCTGACCGGGTTTAGAGCCTCTGAATCCGGCATTAACTGTCGTATCCTTAGTATTGTCGCCATTAATGCGGCGCCTTGTGCTTGTTGCGACGCGACCTGCCATTGTTGTCCTTGGTATCCGAATTACCAGGGCTCTTGGTCATGTTATTGCTACGAGCTAGCCAGTTGTCTTCTCCCACGCAAAAGTGGGTCATGAGTGTCGTGAGGGCTGCCATGGCTTTCGGCTTTTCCTGTCCTAGGTACCGTGCAAGCCATTCATCTCGGATGTTATGCTTGAAGGCTGCGAGGGCCTCTGCGTCCGGACAGTCGACTATTTGATTTTTCTTGGTTAGGAACCGTGACCAGAATTGTCTAGCTGATTCCTCTGGCTGCTGAATTATGTGGCTTAGGTCATCGGCATCTGGTGGTCGCACATAGGTGCCCTGGAAATTGTCAAGGAATGCAGATTCCAGGTCCTCCCAGCAACCAATTGACTCTGCAGGCAAGCTGTTAAGCCAATGCCGAGCTGGTCCTTTAAGCTTGAGTGGGAGGTATTGGATAGCGTGTAGATCATCACCGCGGGCCATGTGGATATGAAGGAGATAATCCTTGATCCATACCGCAGGATCTGTTGTACCATCGTATGATTCGATATTTACGGGTTTAAAACCCTCGGGGATTTGATGATCCATTACTTCATCTGTGAAGCATAGTGGGTGTGCGGCGCCTCTGTACTGGGCTATATCACGACGTAGCTCAGATGAGCTTTGTCTGTTGTGTTCGGCCTGGCCGTATTTGCCATATCGGGCGTGACGTTGACCATCACGTGTCGTGGGGCGCCCACACGATCCGTGGATCAATCTTGTTTGCCTTGCCTTGTCCTCCAATATGTCTCGCAGGTCTGGCGCGTTTCCCCGTGCCTTGGTACTTTTTGAGCGGCGCCGGGGTGGGGCTTGAGCCGATGGCCGAAAGGCCTCTCTGTCGCGGCCACGGGGTGGCCGGTCAGCCGCATCATACGCTGGTGATGTAGGTTTAGTATCTTCCTCCTCTAATTGGGGTAGCAGCCTGCACTTTGGGTAGCTCTTGGAGGGGCGTTCAAGTTTGTACTCTTCGGCAGCGAGGACTTCAGTCCATCTGTCGGCTAGCAAGTCTTGGTCATCTCTAAGCTGCTGCTATTTTCTCTTGAGGCTGCTTGCCGTGGCCATAAGTCTGCATTTGAAACGCTCTTGTTCGACGGGGTCCTCAGCCACGACAAATTCGTCGTCGTCGAGGCTTGCTTCGTCTTCGGAGGGAGGCATGTAATTATCGTCCTCGACCTCTCTGTCTGCCGCTCTCTCATGAGGGATGGCTTCTCCATCCTCCTGCGCTGAATCCTGCTGGAGGGGGTTGTCTTCGGCACTGTCCGGGGTGTTATCCGGAATCGCCATTTTTGCTTTGGCGGGATTTAGAGCGGCGCCGCTGACGCTAGCGCTTAGGCTGTTTCTTGGAGGGGTCATCCTCCGTTGTTCCATCGCCATCCCCTTCTTTTGGGGTGTCCACCATGTATATGTCATGTGACGAGGTGGCTTTCCAGTGCCCTATAGGCGCTGGTTCTTGGTCGTCTCCTTCATCGACGTCCATACCGTCGATGTCTTCGGAGTCGAAGTCGAGCATGTCGGTTAAATCGTCGACAGTGGCTACGAAGTGGGTGGTGGGTGGGATTCGAATTTCTTTGTCGTCCACATCCCAACCTTGCTGACCATAGTCCGGCCAGGGCTCTCCTGATAAAGAGAGAGACTTTAGTGAATTCAGGATGTCGCCAAAGGGCGAGTGTTGAAAGATGTCCGTGGCGGTGAACTCCATGATCGGAGCCCAATTGGGTTCGATCGGGAGGGGTGCGGAAGATTCGGAGTCCGGAACGGAGTCCGACACCTTGGAGTCACGAGCTTCGTGAAGGACAAGACTGGTGTTCAGCTCGATCGCCGTAGAGATTTCAGCCCCAAGGCGGCGTCCAGCCACCCGTCCTCGATCGCCGCAGTCGGCTCCGAGCTAAGGGTCAGAGCGGACACCTGAGCGGCCCTCTGGGCACTGTCCGGCGGCAGAGCTAGATCATGCCCATCGTGACAGTGCGGCGCGCTCGGCTGTGGCTCGAATCCGTCGAAGATCAAGTCTCCACGGATGTCAGCCGTGTAGTTCAAACTTCCAAATCTGACCTGATGGCTAGGGGCGTAGCTTTCGATCTGCTCCAGATGGCCAAGTGAATTGGCCCGCCGTGCAAAGCCGCCGAATATGAAGATCTGTCCGGGGAGAAAAGTCTCACCCTGGACCGCGTCGTTGTTGATGATCGAAGAAGCCATCGGGCCTAAAGGTGATGACACAGAGGAACTCTCAATGAAAGCACCAATGTCGGTGTCAAAACCGGTGGATCTCGGGTAGGGGGTCCCGAACTGTGCGTCTAGGCGGATGGTAATAGGAGACAAGGGACACGATGTTTTTACCCAGGTTCGGGCCCTCTCGATGGAGGTAAAACCCTACTCCTGCTTGATTAATATTGATGATATGGGTAGTACAAGAGTAGATCTACCACGAGATCAGAGAGGCTAAACCCTAGAAGCTAGCCTATGGTATGATTGTTTTTCGTCGTACGGACTAAAACCCTCCGGTTTATATAGACACTGGAGAGGGCTAGGGTTACACAGAGTCGGGTACAATGGGAGGAGATCTACATATCCGTATTGCCAAGCTTGCCTTCCACGCCAAGGAAAGTCCCATCCGGATATGGGACGAAGTCTTCAATCTTGTATCTTCATAGTCTGGGAGTCCGGCCATCCGGACACCCCCTAATCCAGGACTCCCTCAGGCCCTGTGCACGGACGATCGGGCCAGCATGAACTCCAGGCGGTGTGTGCTCGTGTCGGGAAGGGGCCGTTGTGGGTGTCGCGGTAGCCTGACGAGGGCGTCCACGACCCCTCTTCGGCGGGAGCGGCTCTGGCACCTCCCATGAAGCCTTCCCTTTCTCGGCGGCGGAGAACCACCTGATCGGTGCCATGGAGGTTGCGGCGAGGATGCGAGATGAGGAGAAAGATGATGAAGATGGGCTAGGGGCTCTGTTGGGGAATGTAGCATGCAATTTCAAAAAAAAATCCTACGATCACGCAAGATCTATCTAGGATATGCATAGCAACGAGAGGGAGAGAGTGTGTCCACATACCCTCGTAGACCGAAAGTGGAAGCTAGGTTAACGCGGTTGATGTAGTCGAACGTCTTCACGATCCAACCGATCTAGTACGGAACGTACGACACCTCTGAGTCCAGCACACGTTCAGCTCGATGACGTCCCTCGAACTCTTGATCTAGAAGAGGTCGAGGGAGAGTTTTGTCAGCACAATGGCGTGATGATGGTGATGGTGATGTGATCCGCGCAGGGCTTCGCCTAAGCACTATGACGCTATGACCGGAGGTGTAAACTGTGGAGGGGGCACCGCACACGGCTAAGAGAACAATTGATGTGCCTTTGGGGTACCCCCCACCCCCGCATATAAAGGAGGGGAGGAGGAGGCCGGCAGCCA
>NC_041393.1:317879851-317927170 GCF_002162155.2 Triticum dicoccoides
GGAAGGAGAGGGAGAGGGAGAGGGAACGGGGGGCGCCTCCCCCTCCCCTAGTCCAATCTGGACTGCCATGGGGGGGTGCGGCTACCCCTTGCGGCCCTCCTCTCTCTCCACTAAGGCCCATGTAGGCCCAATACTTCCCCAGGGGGGGTCCGGTAACCCCTCGGTACTCCGGTAAAATACCTGAACCACTCAAAACCATTCCGATGTCCAAATTCTACCTTCCAATATATGAATCTTTACCTCTCGAATATTTCAAGACTCCTCTTCATGTCCGTGATCTCATCCAGGACTGCGAACAGACTTCAGTCACCAAAACACATAACTCATAATACAAATCGCCATCAACGTTAAGCGTGCGGACCCTACGGGTTCGAGAACAATGTAGACATGACCGAGACACATCTCTGGTCAATAACCAATAGTGGAACCTGGATGCTCATATTGGTTCCTACATATTCTACAAAGAACTTTATCTGTCAAACCGCATAACAACATACATTATTCCCTTTGTCATTGGTATGTTACTTGCCCGAGATTCGATTGTCGGTATCCTCATACCTAGTTCAATCTCGTTACTGGCAAGTCTCTTTACTCGTTCCGTAATGCATCATCCTGTAACTAACTCATTAGTCACATTGCTTGCAAGGCTTATAGTGATGAGCATTACCTAGAGGGCCCAGAGATACCTCTCCGATACACGGAGTGACAAATCCTAATCTCGATCTATGCCAACCCAACAAACACCTTCGGAGACACCTGTAGAGAATCTTTATAATCAGCCAGTTATGTTGTGACGTTTGATAGCACACAAGGTGTTCCTCCGGTATTCGGGAGTTGCATAATCTCATACTAAGAGGAACATGTATAAGTCATGAAGAAAGCAATAGCAATAAAACTCAACGATCGTTATGCTAAGCTAACGGATGGGTCTTGTCCATCACATCATTCTCGAATGATGTGATCCCGTTCATCAAATGACAACACATGTCTATTGTCAGGAAACATAACCATCTTTGATTAGCGAGCTAGTTAAGTAGAGGCATACTAGGGACACTTTGTTTTGTCTACGTATTCGCACATGTACTAAGTTTCCGGTTAATATAATTCTAGCATGAATAATAAACATTTATCATGATATAAGGGAATATAAATAATAGCTTTATTATTGCCTCTAGGGCATATTTCCTTCAGTCTCCCACTTGCAATAGAGTTAATAATCCAGATTACATAGTAATGATTCTAACACCCATGGAGTCTTGGTGTTGATCATGTTTTACTCGTGGAAGAGGCTTAGTCAACGGGTCTGCAACATTCAGATCCGTATGTATCTTGCAAATCTCTATGTCTCCCTCCTTGACTTGATCGCGGATGGAGTTGAAGCGTCTCTTGATGTGTTTGGTTCTCTTGTGAAATCTAGATTCCTTCGCGAAGGCAATTGTTCCAGTGTTGTCACAAAAGATTTTCATTGGACCCAATGCACTAGGTATTACACCTAGATTGGATATAACTCCTTCATCCAGACTCCTTCATTTGCTGCTTCCAAAGCAACTATGTACTCTACTTCACATGTAGATCTCGCCACGATGCTCTGCTTGGAACTGCACCAACTGATAGCTCCACCATTCAATATAAATACATATCCAATTGGCAAATTAGAGTCATACGGATCAGTGTCAAAGCTTGCATCGACGTAACCATTTACGACAAGCTCTTTGTCACCTCCATAAACGAGAAACATATCTTTAGTCCTGTTCAAGTATTTCAGGATGTTCTTGACCGCTGTCGAGTGATCCACTCCTGGATTACTTTGGTACCTCCCTGCTAAACTTATAGCAAGGCACACATCAGGTCTGGTACACAACATTGCATACATGATAGAACCTATGGCTGAGGCATAGGGAATGACTTTCATTTTCTCTCTATCTTCTGCAGTGGTCGGGCATTGAGTCTGACTCAACTTCACACCTTGTAACAAAGGCAAGAACCCTTTCTTTGACTGGTCCATTTTGAACTTCTTCAAAACTTTATCAAGGTATGTGCTTTGTGAAAGTCCAGTTAAGCGTCTTGATCTATCTCTATAGATCTTGATGCCCAATATATAAGCAGCTTCACCGAGTTCTGTCATTGAAAAATTCTTATTCAAGTATCCTTTTATGCTATCCAGAAATTATGTATTATTTCCAATCAACAATATGTCATCCACATATAATATTAGAAATGCTACAGAGCTCCCACTCACTTTCTTGTAAATACAGGCTTCTCCAAAAGTCTGTATAAAACCATATGCTTTGATCACACTATCAAAGCGTATATTCCAACTCCGAGAGGCTTGCACCAGTCCATAAATGGATCACTGGAGTTTGCACACTTTGTTAGCACCTTTTGGATCGACAAAACCTTCTGGTTGCATCATATACAACTCTTCTTTAAGAAATCCATTAAGGAATGCAGTTTTGACATCCATTTGCCAAATTTCATAATCATAAAACGCGACAATTGCTAACATGATTCAGACAGACTTAAGCATCGCTACGGGTGAGAAGGTCTCATCATAGTCAACTCCTTGAACTTGTTGAAAACCTTCCGCAACAAGTCGAGCTTTGTAGATAGTAACATTACCGTCAACGTCAGTCTTGTTCTTGAAGATCCATTTATTTTCTATGGCTTGCCGATCATCGGGCAAGTCCACCAAAGTCCACACTTTGTTCTCATACATGGATCCCATCTCAGATTTCATGGCCTCAAGCCATTTCGCGGAATATGGACTCACCATCGCTTCCTCGTAGTTCATAGGTTTGTCATGGTCTAGTAACAAGACTTCCATAATAGGATTACCGTACCACTCTGGTGCAGACCGTACTCTGGTTGACCTATGAGGTTCGGTAGTAACTTGATCTGAAGTTTCATGACCATCATCATTAGCTTCTTCACTAATTGGGGTAGGAATCACTGGAACTGATTTCTGTGATGAACTACTTTCCAATTTGGGAGAAGGTACAATTACCTCATCAAGTTCCACTTTCCTCCCACTCACTTCTTTCGAGAGAAACTCCTTCTCTAGAAAGGATCAATTCTTAGCAACGAATATCTTGCCTTTGGATCTGTGATAGAAGGTGTACCCAACAGTTTCTTTTGGGTGTCCTATGAAGACGCATTTCTCCGATTTGGGTTCGAGCTTATCAGGTTGAAGCTTTTTCACATAAGCATCGCAGCCCCAAACTTTAAGAAACGACAACTTGGGTTTCTTGCCAAACCATAGTTCATATGGTGTCGTCTTAACGGATTTAGATGGTGCCCTATTTAACCTGAATGCAGTTGTCTGTAAAGCATAACCCGAAAATGATAGCGGTAAATCAGTAAGAGACATCATATATCGCACCATATCTAATAAAGTACGGTTACGACGTTCGGACACACCATTACGCTGTGGATTTCCAGGTGGCGTGAGTTGCGAATCTATTCCACATTGTTTCAAATGAAGACCAGACTCGTAACTTAAATATTCGCCTCCGCGATCAGATCGAAGAAACTTTATTTTCTTGTTACGATGATTTTCCACTTCACTCTGAAACTCTTTGAACTTCTCAAATGTTTCAGACTTATGTTTCATTAAGTAGATATACCCATATCTGCTAAAATCATTTGCGAAGGTCGGAAAATAACGATACCCACCACGAGCCTCAATACTCATTGGACCACATACATCAGTATGTATTATTTCCAATAAGTCAGTGGCTCGCTCCATTGTTCCGGAGAACAGAGTCTTAGTCATCTTGCCCCTGAGGCATGGTTCGCAAGAATCAAGTGATTCCAAAAGCCCATCGGCATGGAGTTTCTTAATGCGATTTACACCAATATGACCTAAACGGCAGTGCCACAAAAAAGTTGCACTACCATTACTAACTTTGCATCTTTTGGCTTCAATATTATGAATATGTGTATCACTACGATCAAGATTCAACAAAAATAGACCACTCATCAAGGGTGCATGACCATAAATATATTACTCATATAAATAGAACAATCATTATTCTCTGATTTAATTGAATAACCGTCTCGCATCAAACAAGATCCAGATATAATGTTCATGCTCAATGCTAGCACCAAATACCAATTATTCAGGTCTAAAACTAATCCCGAAGGTATATGTAGAGGTAGCGTGCCGACGGCGATCATATCGACCTTGGAACCATTTCCGATGCGCATCGTCACATCGTCCTTAGCCAATCTCCATTTAATCTGTAGCCCCTATTTTGAGTTGCAAATATGAGCAACAGAACCAGTATCAAATACCCAGGCGCTACTATGAGCATTAGTAAGGTACACATCAATAACATATATATCAAATATACCTTTCACTTTGCCATCCTTCTTATCTACCAAATACTTGGGGCAGTTCCGCTTCCAGTGACTAATCCCTTTGCAGTAGAAGCACTGAGTTTCAGGCTTAGGTCCAGACTTTGGCTTCTTCCCGAGAGCGGCAACTTGTTTGCTATTATTCTTGAAGTTCCCCTTCTTTCCTTTGCCCTTTTTCTTGAAACTAGTGGTTTTGTTAACCATCAACACTTGATTCTTCTTCTTGATTTCTACCTCTGCAGCCTTAAGCATTGCGAAGAGCTCGGGAATTGTCTTTTCCATCCTTTGCATGTTATAGTTCACCATGAAGCCTTCATAGCTTGGTGGCAGTGATTGAAGAACTCTGTCAATGACACTATCATCAGGAAGATTAACTCCCAATTGAGTCAAGTGGTTATGGTACCCAGACATTTTGAGTATATGTTCACTAACAGAACTATTCTCCTCCATCTTGCAGCTATAGAACTTGTTGGAGACTTCATATCTCTTAGCTCGGGCATTTGCTTGACATATTAACTTCAACTCTTGGAACATCTCATATGCTCCATGATGTTCAAAACGTCTTTGAAGTCCCGATTCTAAGCCGTAAAGCATGGCACACTGAACTATTGAGTAGTCATCAGATCGAGCTTGCCAGGCGTTCATAACATCAGCATTTGCTCCTGCAGTAGGCCTTGCACCTAGCGGTGCTTCAAGGACGTAATTCTTCTGTGCAGCAATGAGGATAATCCTCAAGTTACGGACCCAGTCCTTGTAGTTGCTACCATCATCTTTCAACTTAGCTTTCTCTAGGAATGCATTAAAATTCAAGGGAACGGTAGCACGGACCATTGATCTACAGCAACATAGATATGCAAAAAGAACTATCAGGACTAAGATCATGATAAATTAAAGTTCAATTAATCATATTACTAAAGAACTCCCACTTAGATAGACATCCCTCTAGTCATCTAAATGATCACGTGATCCGTATCAACTAAACCATGTCCGGTCATCACGTGAGATGGAGTAGTTTTCAATGGTGAACATCTCTATGTTGATCATTCTACTATATGATTCACGTTCGACCTTTCAGTCTCAATGTTCTGAGGACATATTTGCATATGCTAGGCTCATCAAGTTTAACCCGAGTATTCTGCACGTGCAAAACTGACTTGCACCCGCTGTATGTGAACGTAGAGCTTATCACACCCGATCATCACATGGTGTCTCGGCACGACAAACTGTAGCAATGGTGCATACTCAGGGAGAACAGTTATACCTTGAAATTTAGTGAGGGATCATCTTATCATGCTACCGTCGTACTAAGCAAAATAAGATGCATAAAAGATAAACATCACATGCAATCAAAATATGTGACATGATATGGCCATCATCATCTTGTGCCTTTGATCTCCATCTCCAAAGCACCTCATGATCTCCATTGTCATCGGCTTCACACCTTGATCTCCATCGTAGCATCGTTGTCGTCTCGCCAACTATTGCTTCTACGACTAACGATGCCACTTAGTAATAAAGTAAAGCAATTACATGGCGATTGCATTTCATACAATAAAGCGACAACCATAAGGCTCCTGCCAGTTGCCGATAACTTTTACAAAACATGATCATCTCATACAATAACATATATCACATCATGTCTTGACCATATCACATCACAACATGCCCTGCAAAACACAAGTCAGACATCCTCTACTTTGTTGTTGCAAGTTTTACGTGGCTGCTACGGGCTTCTAGCAAGAACCGTTCTTACGTACGCATCAAAACCACAATGATTTTTAGTCAAGTGTGTTGTTTTAACCCTCAACAAGGACCGACCGTAGTCAAACTCGATTCAACTAAAGTTGGAGAAACACACACCTGTCAGCCACCTGTGTGCAAAGCATGTTGGTAGAACCGGTCTCATGAACATGGTTATGTAATGTTGGTTCGGGCCGCTTCATCCAACAATACCGTCGAATCAAAGTAAGACGTTGGTGGTAAGTAGTGTGACTATTATTGCCCACAACTCTTTTGTGTTCTACTCATGCATATCATCTACGCATAGACCTAGCTCGAATGCCACTATTGGGGAACATAGCATGCAATTTCAATAAAATTCCTACAATCGCGCAAGATCTATCTAGGAGATGCATAGCAATGAGAGGGGGAGAGTGTGTCCATGTACCCTCGTAGACCAAAAGCGGAAGCGTTAGGTTAACGCGGTTGATGTACTCGAATGTCTTCATGATCCAATCGATCTAGTACCGAATGTACGGCACCTCTGAGTTCAGCACACGTTCAACTCGATGACGTCCCTCGAACTCTTGATCCAGCAGAGGGTCGAGGGAGAGTTTCGTCAGCACAACAGCGTGATGACGGTGATGGTGATGTGATCCGTGCAGGGCTTCGCCTAAGCACTACGATGCTATGACCGGAGGTGTAAACTGTGGAGGGGGGAACCGCACACAGCTAAGAGAACAATTGATGTGCCTTTGGGGTGCCCCCACCCCCGTATATAAAAGGATGGGAGGAGGAGGCCGGCGGCCAGGAGGGGCGCGCCATGGGGGGGAGTCCTACTAGGACTCCACTCCTAGTAGGATTCGCCCCCCTTTTTCCTTTCTTCCACCAGAGGGAAAAGGAAGGAGGGAGAGGGAGAGGGAAAGGGGGGCGCCGCCCCCTCCCCTAGTACAATTCGGACTGCCATGGAGGGGGAACAACCCCTCCTCTCTCTCCACTAAGGCCCATGTAGGCCCAATACTTCCCCAGGGGGTTCCGGTAACCCCTCGGTACTCCGGTAAAATACCCGAACCACTTGAAACTATTCCGATGTCCGAATACTACCTTCCAATATATGAATCTTTACCTCTCGACCATTTCGAGACTCCTCGTTCTGTGATCTCATCCGGGACTCTGAACAGACTTCAGTCACGAAAACACATAACTCATAATACAAATCGTCAAAGAACGTTAAGCGTGCGGACCCTACGGGTTCGAGAACTATGTAGACATGACCGAGACACATCTCCGGTCAATAAACAATAGCGGAACTTAGATGCTCATATTGGTTCCTACATATTCTACGAAGATCTTTATCGGTCAAATCGCATAACAACATACGTTATTCCCTTTGTCATCGGTATGTTACTTGCTCGAGATTCGATCGTCGGTATCCTCATACCTACTTCAATCTCGTTACCGACAAGTCTCTTTACTTGTTCTGTAATGCATCATCCCGTAACTAACTCATTAGTCACATTGCTTGCAAGGCTTATAGTGATGAGCATTACCGAGAGGGCCCAAAGATACCTCTCCGATACACAGAGTGACAAATCCTAATCTCGATCTATGCTAACCCAAGAAACACCTTCGGAGACACCTATAGAGCATCTTTATAATCATCGAGTTATGTTGTGACGTTTGATTGCACACAAGGTGTTCCTTCAGTATTCGGGAGTTGCATAATCTCATAGTCAGAGGAACATGTATAAGTCATGAAGAAAGCAATAGCAATAAAACTCAATGATCCTTATGCTAAGATAATAGATGGGTCTTGTCCATCACATCATTCTCTAATGATGTGATCTCGTTCATCAAATGACAACACATGTCTATGGTCAGGATACATAACCCTCTTTGATTAACGAGCTAGTTAAGTAGAGGCATACTAGGGACACTGTTTTGTCTATGTATTCACACATGTACACGTTTCTGGTTAATACAATTCTGGCATGAAAAATAAACATTTATCATGATATAAGGGAATATAAATAATAATTTTATTATTGCCTCTAGGGCATATTTCCTTCAGGCTCCGCCCCCTCTCTCTTTTATAGGTAGAAAATGATAACCGGCACCCCTCCATGTTTTGAGTGGTGATGGCCCTGCTGCATGCGCCAGGCTACTGTCAACTCAGAACGGTCACCGAGGCGACATGGGGAAGCGGAGGAGTCCGCGTCCCGTCGAGCGCCACACGTCAAGCTTGGCCCGCAGGCAGTTGGGGCCCCGCGGCACTTCGCCCTTGCCCCTTGGCTTCACCTCAAAGCCAGTCTGAGCGCGCCTTGGTCCCGGGGGCTACTGTCGGTGTTCTGGGATCGTGATGAGGACATCAATACCATTGTTACACCCACAGCCCCCGCTGCTATACATACTGGACCAATTACTAGAGCTCGCGCATGCCAACTAAATTACCAGGTACTTCCGTTTCTTGGTAATGATTCTAATGTTCATGAGAATATGATGCTGCCTAAATTGGATACATTTGTTTTTCTTACAAATGAAGGGCCTAGCTTGGAGAAGGATGAACATTGGAGTTGTTGGGGATCGTAGCAGAAATTTAAAATTTTCTACGCGTCACCAAGATCAATCTATGGAGTCATCTAGCAACGAGAGAGAGAGGAGTGCATCTACATACCCTTGTAGATCGCGAGCGGAAGCATTCAAGAGAACGGGGTTGATGGAGTCGTACTCGTCGTGATCCAAATCACCGATGATCCTAGCGCCGAACGGACGGCACCTTCGTGTTCAACACTTGTACGGAGCGGAGACGTCTCCTCCTTCTTGATCCAGCAAGGGGAAAGCAGAAGTTAATGGAGATCCAGCAGCATGACGGCGTGGTGGTGGAAGCAGCGGGATTCCAGCAGGGCTTCGCCAAGCGCTACTGGAGGAGGAAGAGGTGTCACGGGAGGGAGAGGGAGGCGCTAGGGCTTAGGGTGCAGCTGCCCTCCCTCCCCTCCACTATATATAGGGGCTAGGGGGCGCATGCCCCCTTGGAGATCCCATCTAGAGGGGGGGGCGGCCCCTCGGGTGGCAACGGCCCCCTTAGGGTTTCCAACCAGGGGGCGCATGCCCCCTCGGGGGGCAGCGGTCCCCTAGGGTTTCCAACCCTAGGTGCCTTGGGCCCTTGGGTGGGGCGCACCAGCCAACCAGGGGCTGGTTCCCACGCCACTTCAGCCCATGGGGCCCTCCGGGATAGGTGGCCCCACCCGGTGGACCCCGGGACCCTTCCGGTGGTCCCGGTACAATACCGGTGACCCCTGAAACTCTCCCAGTGGCCAAAACTGGACTTCCTATATATAAATCTTTACCTCCGGACCATTCCGGAGCTTCTCGTGATGTCCGGGATCTCATCCGGGACTCCGAACAACTTTCGGTTAACCGCATACTAATATCTCTACAACTCTAGCGTCACCGAACCTTAAGTGTGTAGACCCTACGGGTTCGGGAGACACATAGACATGACCGAGACAACTCTCTGGTCAATAACCAACAGTTGGATTTGGATACCCTTGTTGGATCCCACATGCTCCACGATAATCTCATCGGATGAACCACGATGTCAAGGATTCAATCAATCCCGTATACAATTCCCTTTGTCTATTGGTACGATACTTGCCCGAGATTCGATCGTCGGTATACGGATACCTTGTTCAATCTCGTTACGGCAAGTCTCTTTACTCATTCCCGTAACACATCATCCCATGAACAAATCCTTGATCACATTGAGCTCATTATGATGATGTCCTACCGAGTGGGCCCAGAGATACCTCTCCGTCATACGGAGTGACAAATCCCAGTCTCGATTCGTGCCAACCCAACAGATACTTTCGGGGATACCTGTAGTGTACCTTTATAGCCACCTAGTTACGTTGTGACATTTGGCACACCCAAAGTACCCTTACGGTATCCGGGAGTTGCACAATCTCATGGTCTAAGGAAAGGATACTTGACATTAGAAAAGCTTTAGCAGACGAACTACAGGATCTTGTGCTATGCTTAGGATTGGGTCTTGTCCATCACGTCATTATCCTAATGATGTGATCCCTTTATCAATGTCATCCTATGTCCATGGTTAGGAAACTGTAATCATCTATTAATCAACGAGCTAGTCAACTAGAGGCTCACTAGGGACATGTTGTGGTCTATGTATTCACACATGTATTACGATTTCCGGATAACAATAGCATGAACAATAGACAATTATCATGAACAAGGAAATATAATAATAACCTTTTTATTATTGCCTCTAGGGCATATTTCCAACAGTCTCCCACTTGCACTAGAGTCAATAACCTAGTTACATTGTGATGAATCGAACACCCATAGAGTTTTGGTGTTGATCATGCTTTGCTCGCGGAAGAGGTTTAGTTAACGGATCTGCGACATCCAGATCCGTATGCACTTTACAAATATCTATGTCTCCATCTTGAACATTTTCACGAATGGAGTTGAAGCGACGCTTGATGTGTCTCGTCTTCTTGTGAAACCTGGGCTCCTTGGCAAGGGCAATATCTCCAGTGTTGTCACAGAAGAGAGTCATCGGGCCCGACGCATTGGGAATAACTCCTAGGTCGGTAATGAACTCCTTCATCTAGATTGCTTCATGTGCTGCCTCCGAGGCTGCCATGTACTCTGCTTCATATGTAGATCTCGCCACGATGCTTTGCTTGCAACTGCACCAGCTTATTGCCCCACCATTCAAAATATACACGTACCCGGTTTGTGACTTGGAGTCATCCAGATTTGTGTCGAAGCTAGCATCGACGTAACCCTTTACGACGAGCTCTTCGTCACCTCATAAACAAGAAACATATCCTTAGTACTTTTCAGGTACTTCAGGATATTCTTGACCGCTGTCTAGTGTTCCATGCCGGGATTACTTTGGTATCTTCCTACCAAACTTACGACAAGGTTTACATCAGGTCTGGTACACAGCATGGCATACATAATAGACCCTATGGCTGAGGCATAGGGGATGACACTCATCTTTTCTGTATCTTCTGCCGTGGTCGGGCTTTGAGTTGAGCTCAATTTCACACCTTGCAATACAGGCAAGAACCCTTTCTTGGACTGATCCATATTGAATATCTTATCAAGGTATGTGCTTTGTGAAAGACCTTTGAGGCGTCTCGATCTATCTCTATAGATCTTGATGCCTAATATGTAAGCATCTTCCCCAAGGTCCTTCATTGAAAAACACTTATTCAAGTAGGCCTTTATGCTCTCCAAGAGTTCTATATCATTTCCCATCAACAGTATGTCATCTACATATAATATGAGAAATGCTACAGAGCTCCCACTCACTTTCTTGTAAACGCAGGCTTCTCCATAAGTTTTCATAAACCCAAACACTTTGATCATTTCATCAAAGCGAATGTTCCAACTCCGAGATGCTTGCACCAACCCATAGATGGAGCGCTGGAGCTTGCATACCTTGTTAGCATTCTTAGGATCGACAAAACCTTCCGGCTGCATCATATACAATTCTTCCTTAAGAAAGCCGTTAAGGAATGCCGTTTTGACGTCCATTTGCCATATTTCATAATCATAGAATGCGGCAATTGCTAACATGATTCAGACAGACTTTAGCTTCGCTACGGGTGAGAAGGTCTCATCGTAGTCAACCCCTTGAACTTGTCGATAACCCTTAGCGACAAGTCGAGCTTTATGGATGGTAACATTACCATCTGCGTCTATCTTCTTCTTAAAGATCCATTTATTTTCTATCGCTCGCCGATCATCGGGCAAGTCTGTCAAAGTCCATACTTTGTTTTCATACATGGATCCTATCTCAGATTGCATGGCCTCAAGCCATTTGTTGGAATCTGGGCCCGCCATCGCTTCTTCATAGTTCGAAGGTTCACCGTTGTCTAACAACATGATTTCCAGGATAGGGTTTCCATACCATTCTGGTGTGGAACGTGTCCTTGTGGACCGACGAAGCTCAGTAGCAACTTGATCTGAAGTACCTTGATCATAATCATTAACTTCCTCTCTATCCGGTGCAGGCACCACAGAAACATTTTCCTGAGCTCCGCTACTTTCCAGTTCAAGAGGCAGTACTTCATCAAGTTCTACTTTCCTCCCACTTACTTCTCTCGAGAGAAACTCTTTCTCCAGAAAGGACCCGTTCTTGGCAACAAAGATCTTGCCTTCGGATCTGAGGTAGAAGGTATACCCAACGGTTTCCTTAGGGTATCCTATGAAGATGCATTTTTCTGACTTGGGTTCAAGCTTTTCAGGTTGAAGTTCCTTGACATAAGCATCGCATCCCCAAACTTTTAGGAACGATAGCTTAGGTTTCTTCCCAAACCATAATTCATACGGTGTCATATCAACGGATTTAGACGGTTCCCTATTTAAAGTGAATGTAGCTGTCTCTAGAGCGTATCCCCAAAATGATAGCGGTAAATCGGTGAATGACATCATAGATCGCACCATATCCAATAGAGTGCGATTATGATGTTCGGACACACTGTTACGCTGAGGTGTTCCAGGCGGCGTGAGTTGTGAAACAATTCCACATTTCCTTAAGTGCGTACCAAATTCGTGACTCAAATATTCTCCCCCACGATCTGATCGTAAGAACTTTATTTTTCTGTCACGTTGATTCTCTACCTCATTCTGAAATTCCTTGAACTTTTCAAAGGTCTCAGACTTGTGTTTCATCAAGTAGACATACCCATATCTACTTAAGTCATCAGTGAGGGTGAGAACATAACGATAACCACCGCAAGCCTCAACGCTCATTGGACCGCACACATCAGTATGTATGATTTCCAATAAGTTGGTTGCTCGCTCCATTGTTCCGGAGAATGGAGTCTTGGTCATTTTGCCCATGAGGCATGGTTCGCACGTGTCAAATGATTCATAATCAAGAGACTCCAAAAGTCCATCTGCATGGAGTTTCTTCATGCGTTTGACACCAATGTGACCAAGGCGGCAGTGCCACAAGTATGTGGGACTATCATTATCAACCTTACATCTTTTGGCATTCACACTATGAATATGTGTAACATCACGTTCGAGATTCAATAAGAATAAACCATTGACCAACGGGGCATGACCATAACACATGTCTCTCATATAAATAGAACAACCATTATTCTCAGATTTAAATGAGTAGCCATCTCGCATTAAACGAGATCTAGATACAATGTTCATGCTCAAAGTTGGTACTAAATAACAATTATTGAGGTTTAAAACTAATCCCGTAGGTAAATGTAGAGGTAGCGTGCCGACGGCGATCACATCGACCTTGGAACCATTCTCGACGCGCATCGTCACCTCATCCTTCGCCAGTCTCCGCTTATTCCGCAGCTCCTGTTTTGAGTTACAAATATGAGCAACCGCACCGGTATCAAATACCCAGGAGCTACAACGAGCGCTGGTTAGGTACACATCAATAACATGTATATCACATATACCTTTGGTATTGCCGGCCTTCTTATCCGCTAAGTACTTGGGGCAGTTCCGCTTCTAGTGACCGTTTCCCTTGCAATAAAAGCACTCAGTCTCAGGCTAGGGTCCATGCTTGGCTTCTTCTCGGCAACTGGCTTACCGGGCGCGGAAACTCCCTTGTCGTCCTTCTTAAAGTTCTTCTTACCCTTTCCTTTCTTGTACTTAGTGGTTTTATTCACCATCAACACTTGATGTTCCTTTTTGATCTCCACCTCCGCTGATTTCAGCATTGAATACACCTCAGGAATGGTCTTTTCCATCCCCTGCATATTGAAGTTCATCACAAAGCTCTTGTAGCTAGGTGGGAGCGACTGAAGGATTCTGTCAACGACCACATGATCCAGGAGATTAACTCCCAGCTGAGATAAGCGGTTGTGCAACCCAGACATTTGAGTATGTGCTCGCTGACAGAACTATTCTCCTCCATCTTACAACTATAGAACTTGTCGGAGACTTCATATCTCTCGACCCGGCCATGACCTTGGAAAACCATTTTCAGCTCTTGGAACATCTCATATGCTCCGTGCTGCTCAAAACGCTTTTGGAGCCCCGGTTCTAAGCTGTAAAGCATGCCGCACTGAACCATGGAGTAATCATCACTACGCGACTGCCAGGCGTTCATAACATCTTGAGTTGCTGGGAAAACAGGTGCTTCACCCAGCGGTGCATCAAGGGAATATGCTTTCTTGGCAGCTATGAGGATAATCCTCAGGTTACGGACCCAGTCTGTGTAGTTGCTGCCATCGTCTTTCAGCTTGGTTTTCTCTAGGAACATGTTGAAGTTGAGGGCAACATTAGCATGGGTCATTTGATCTACAAGACATATTGCAAAGTTTTAGACTATGTTCATGATAATTAAGTTCATTTAATCAAATTATTTAATGAACTCCCACTCAGGTAGACATCCCTCTAGTCATCTAAGTGATACATGATCCGAGTCAACTAGGCCATGTCCGATCATCACGTGAGACGGACTAGTCATCATCGGTGAACATCTTCATGTTGATCGTATCTTCTATACGACTCATGTTCGACCTTTCGGTCTCTTGTGTTCCGAGGCCATGTCTGTACATGCTAGGCTCGTCTAGTCAACCTAAGTGTTTTTGCATGTGTAAATCTGGCCTACACCCGTTGTATGTGAACGCTAGAATCTATCACACCCGATCATCACGTGGTGCTTCGAAACAACGAACTTTCGCAACGGCGCATAGTTAGGGGGAACACTTTCTTGAAATTATTATGAGGGATCATCTTATTTATGCTACCATCATTCTAAGCAAATAAGATGTAAAACATGATAAACATCACATGCAATCAAATAGTGACATGATATGGCCAATATCATTTTGCTCCTTTTGATCTCCATCTTTGGGGCGCCATGATCATCATCGTCACCGGCATGACACCATGATCTCCATCATCATGATCTCCATCATCGTGTCTTCATGAAGTTGTCACGCCAACGATTACTTCTACTACTATGGCTAACTGTTTAGCGATAAAGTAAAGTAATTACATGGTGTTATTTAATGACACGCAGGTCATACAATAATTAAGACAACTCCTATGGCTCCTACCGGTTCTCATACTCATCGACATGCAAGTCGTGATTCCTATTACAAGAACATGATCAATCTCATACATCACATATATATCATTCATCACATCCTTTTGGCCATATCACATCATGCGACATATGCTGCAAAAACAAGTTAGACGTCCTCTAATTGTTGTTGCATGTTTTTACGTGGCTGCTATAGGTTTCTAGCAAGAACGTTTCTTACCTACGCCAAAACCACAACGTGATATGCCAATTGCTATTTACCCTTCATAAGGACCCTTTTCATCGAATCCGATCCGACTAAAGTGGGAGAGACAAACACCCGCTAGCTACCTTATGCAACTAGTGCATGTCAGTCGGTGGAACCTATCTCACGTAAGCGTACGTGTAAGGTCGGTCCGGGCTGCTTCATCCCACGATGCCGCTAAAACAATATAAGACTAGTAGTGGCAAGTAAATTGACAAAATCGACGCCTTACTCGTGCATAGAAACTACGCATAGACCTAGCTCATGATGCATCACCAAGATCGATCTATGGAGTCATCTAGCAACAAGAGAGAGATAGAGAGAGAGAGAGAGAGGAGTGCATCTACATACCCTTGTAGATCGCGAGCGGGAGCGTTCAAGAGAACGGGGTTGATGGATTCGTACTCGCCATGATCCAAATCACCGATGATCCTAGCGCCGAACGGACGGCAGCTCCACGTTCAACACATGTACGGAGCGGAGACGTCTCCTCCTTCTTGATCCAGCAAGGGGAAAGGAGAAGTTGATGGAGATCCAGCAGCACGACGGCGTGGTGGTGGAAGCAGCGGGATTTCAGCAGGGCTTCGCCAAGCGCTACTGGAGGAGGAAGAGGTGTCACGGGAGGGAGAGGGAGGCGCCAGGGCTTAGGGTGCAGCTGCCCTCCCTCCCCTCCACTATATATAGGGGCTAGGGGGGTGCATGCCACCTTGGAGATCCCACCTAGAGGGGGGGGGGGCGGCCCCTCGGGGGGCAACGGCCCCCTTAGGGTTTCCAACCAGGGGGGCGCATGCCCCCTCGGGGGGCAACGACCCCCTAGGGTTTCCAACCCTAGGCGCCTTAGGCCCTTGGGTGGGGCGCACCAGCCCACCAGGGGCTGGTTCCCACGCCACTTCAGCCCATGGGGCCCTCCGGGATAGGTGGCCCCACCTGGTGGACCCCCGGGACCCTTCTCGTGGTACCGGTACAATACCGGTGACCCCCGAAACTCTCCGGGTGGCCGAAACTGGACTTCCTATATATAAATCTTTACCTCCGGACCATTCCGGAGCTCCTCATGACGTCCGGGATCTCATCCGGGACTCCGAACAACTTTTGGTTAACCGCATACTAATATCTCTACAACTCTAGCGTCACCGAACCTTAAGTGTGTAGACCCTACGGGTTCGGGAGACACATAGACATGACCGAGACAACTCTCTGGTCAATAACCAACAGCGGGATCTGGATACCCTTGTTCGCTCCCACATGCTCCACGATAATGTCATCGGATGAACCACGATGTCGAGGATTCAATCAATCCCGTATACAATTCCCTTTGTCTATCGGTACGGTACTTGCCCGAGATTCGATCGTTAGTATATCGATACCTTGTTCAATCTCGTTACGGCAAGTATATTTACTCGTTCCCATAACACATCATCCCGTGAACAACTCCTTGATCACATTGAGCTCATTATGATGATGTCCTACCGAGTGGGCCCAGAGACACCTCTCCGTCATACGGAGTAACAAATCCCAGTCTCGATTTGTGCCAACCCAACAGATACTTTCGGGGATACCTGTAGTGTACCTTTATAGCCACGCAGTTACGTTGTGATGTTTGGCACACCCAAAGTACCCTTACGGTATCCGGGAGTTGCACAATCTCATGGTCTAAGGAAAGGATACTTGACAGTAGAAAAGCTTTAGTAGACGAACTACACGATCTTGTGCTATGCTTAGGATTGGGTCTTGTCCATCACATCATTATCCTAATGATGTGATCCCGTTATCAATGACATCCTATGTCCATGGTTAGGAAACAGTAACCATCTATTGATCAACGAGCTAGTCAACTAGAGGCTCACTAGGGACATGTTGTGGTCTATGTATTCACACATGTATTAAGATTTCCGGATAACACAATTATAGCATGAACAATAGACAATTATCATGAACAAGGAAATATAATAATAACCTTTTTATTATTGCCTCTAGGGCATATTTCCAATAGGAGCAAATAACAAGCATGGAGATGATGGCATGCGCAAGGCGAAACAGAGTTACAAGTGAAGATTTCAGGGCTTTGAAGCCACCATAACGAGTGCATGAAGCCTTGGACGAAATATACAAGATGCCACTTCATAAATTTCGTCCAGAGGCTATTCTAGGTGTTGTGTCACCTTTTTATTGGGCCAGGCCCATGTAATTTCGAAATACATAAGTATAGGCTATTTTTAGAGTCCGTATGTGTGGGGAAACAAGAGACAGGGTTGGTTTCGGATCCCTCCACCAAGGGCCACGAAATTCCCCCCTCTTCCTCCATATATACAACCCTTAGGGCACCGTTTAGACTTTGGGGTTTTGTTTAGATTAAAAGTTCGCCATAGCTGCAACTTCGCGTACTTCGTTTGTGTTCAATGACCAGACAAAGGCGTCACAGAACCCCACCTTCATTAATAAAGCTTTCCTCTGTTATTCGCAATATCCAGATTGCAATCTTAGTTCCTTGCTTGTTCTTCGTTTGCTTGCAGGAAATAGACCTTTGTGGTCAGGTTGATCGTGCTCCGGCATGGTCAATAACCTCCCGGAGTTGATTTAGCGATTGCTAAGGCGCGACGTCCTCGTACATTTGTAGTCGGATCGTCAAAGTCGACTTCCACCAAAACGATAGCCACCATCTCATCGAAAGACGGGACACCTTTGCATCTATCAGATCGGGGGTACCCGGACTTGCCTGCCTGCGGCCCATAGCGCGGCTCCATCAACAGCCCGGTACGGCTCAACGACAAGGCCACCAAAAGAAGACCCTCGCGAGGGCCCCCTGGCCTCACGAGGCGGACGACACCAAGACCTCCAGAGGAGCGGCCTCCCCAGGCTACCTCCGAGGAACGGATATTCCTATGCAGGTACCCAGCCTCCTAGGCCGTGATGATGTGATCCATGACGACCAAGGCCATGCGGGTGCCAGCGGGCGCAAATGAGGCAGTTTCCATTTCGGTTCTAAGGGAGCAAGGATAGACGTGGGTTCCCGAGGAGCCCTCTAAAGGTTTCCATTCTGGTGCAACCAGACTAAGACCATGAGGTCAGCAGGGCATATGTCATCGTTGAGCCCACCACTGCATCATGACAAAAAGCTTTGCAGGTGAAGACCATCTTTCGCCAGGATAAGATGTACTACTTGCCCCCTTTCGAATTGGTCACTGTGGGATCCCTTCCTACCTAAGTTTTGGGAAGAGGACCGATGCCACTATAAATATAGGTTAGCCACCACCATAGAGGGGGGTCTAGATCCCGATCCGACTCTTTCCACCATCACCACCATAGCCCTCGTGAGGTTGTTCATCCATTGTACTTGTTCATCCTCTGCCCCTCGTGAGGTCAATCCACCACAAAGCAGGAGTAAGATTTTACACCGCAAGGTGGCTCGAACCCGGGTAAAATTGTTGTGTTCATCTTCTTCCCCACTCACTCGAATCCGACGAGGCTAGGCTGTAGGAAGACGAGCTCGAGGCTTGAGAGGTTGAGATCTTCGCACACGCCCTAGAGTTCGAACCTTCCTGGGTCTGCGGAGCCCTGAATCCGACAGATGCCACTAGTGAACCTATGCCCCCGGGTCTATTTTTCATTACTATATTCTTCTACACAACCGCCATTATTTTGCCGTGCAATTTTGCTACTATCTATCTCTATCGCTTGCATTTAATCTTGTAATTAGCAAGTCAAGGGGATTGACAATCCTCTTATCGTGTTAGAGACGAGTGTGTGTGTGTGTGTAGGTGATGCTCATGTTGTTAAACTGAGATACTTCTACTTGATTGATAACCTTGATTTTGTAAGTGAGAGAAATACTTGTTACCATTTTGCTTCAACCTTTTTTTGAAATAAAACATCCTCTTTATTTATTAGTAATAATGGTTACATCATCTATAAGAAAATTTACAATATCGTTCATAGGTTCCTCAAACCAGTCCCTTGTCTCAGAAAATTTGGCTACTCTAGCAACTTCATGAGCTACTTTATTTGCCTTCCTATTACAGTGTTCAAATCTAACTAACGAAAAATCACAAGCCAAAAAATAACAATCATCAAACACAGCTGCCGCCGCTCCCGCTATATGTCCTCCATTCTTCATCGTGTCAATTACTTCCATATTGTCGGAGTTAACAACAAGTCGGTTACTTCCCGCCTTTTGTGCAAGTAATAAGCCAAAACATAGTGCCATGGCTTCTGCTGTTAAAACATCTGCACACCAATCCATCTTCCAATTCCCTCCAACAATAAATCTTCCTTTATCATCTCTAAGTACAACTCCTGCTGTGCCTCTAAGCATGTCTTGATCGAAAGAAGCATCGACATTTAATTTCACAAAACCTAGAGGGGGTCTCGTCCATCCCTCTATTTTATTTGTTGCCTTGGAGGACTGGGCAATAACATAGTTCATCATTATAGCACGGGCTCCCATCGAAATTTGGTATGCATCTTGGGTCTTCCCCTGATGAACTAGCGAACGTCTTTCCCACCATAAATACCAGGCTGTTATAGCGATCAGTTCGCGAACATTCTGTGTGCCCAATGTAGATAGCTCATGTTCTGGCATAAAAATTAGAAATTCAAGTACTGCATCTCCCGCACGATCGACCGCACAGGCTTTTTTAATGGCTTCGTGCAATCCCAGTTTCTCCCGCACCTCTTTTGCCTTTTGACATAAAAATAATAAGTGTTTAGTATCTTCATGCCCGTTCGAACATGATGGGTAGGTGGGCGAAACTTTCATATGTCTATTAGCAAGTGTAACATGACACGGGAGGGTTCCATGTAAGGTACGCCAAATAAAGATCTTCACTTTTGCTGGACAAGATAATTTCCAAATCTTGCTCCAAATAGTATTGACATTTATTCCTCCAATGCCATCTGAGTGTTGCAATTTCCTCCCATGTTGGGATTTCCCTTCCTCCAGATAAGCAGAACGAACCGTGAACAGTCCATTCTTTGTAAAGCTCCAAGCTATGAAATCCGACATGTCATACGTGGGGAGGGGGGTCGTAAGCACTCCCTGGACATCAATTGGCCACAATGTTTGTCTTACCAAATCTTCATCCCAGCAATTGTTGATTGGATCTATAAGATCAGCAACTTTTGTTAGAAGCTGCCCTCTTCTAGGAGTGATAATTTTCCTATTTGCCCCATTCGGGATCCATGCATCTCTCCAGATATCAATATTCTGTCCATTACCAACTCTCCAAATATAACCTTTTTTGAGAGAATCCACTCCGGCCATAATGCTTTGCCACGTGAAAGAGGATCCTTTTTTCAGACTCGCATTCATTAAATCTCCATCTGGAAAATATTTAGCTCTCAAAATTGTAGCACATAGTGAATCAGGGTTATCAAGCAGGCGCCACGCTTGTTTGGTTAACAAGTCCAGATTGAAACAATGTATGTCTCGAAAACCCATTCCTCCTTGGTCTTTTGGTACACACATCTTCCACCATGCCATCCAATGCATTCTCTTCTGATTGTCTTCGTCACCCCACCAAAAATGCGACATCGCGTCAATGATTCCTTTACAAATCTTTTTAGGAATTTTAAAGACGGACATTGCATAAGTTGGGATAGCTTGTACAACCGATTTGAGAAGGATTTCCTTTCCTCCTGCTGATAGCAACTTTTCCTTCCAAGCACTGATTTTCATAACAATTCGGTCTATTAAGAATTGGAAACAATCACTTTTGTCCATACCCACATTTGAAGGCAGAGCCAAATATTTGTCATTGAGAGCTTCAGTCATAATGTTCAGAATAGTACATATATGCACCTTATCTTCCACTTTCGTGTTGGGACTAAAAAATATACTAGATTTTTCAACACTCACCATTTGCCCCGATGCAACACAATAAGCATCCAAAACTGCTTTCAGCGCCTCCGCGTTCATGGAATTAGCTTGCATCAGGATTAATGAATCGTCCGCGAAAAGGAGATTTGAAATAGATGGGGCATCTCTACTAACTTTAATTCCGGAAATACTTCTATTCTCCTCTACATTAGCTAAGAGTGCAGTCAGGCCTTCCATACATAACAAAAATAAATATGGGGAGAGAGGGTCCCCCTGCCTCAGTCCTCTAGATGGTTTGAAGCTCTCTGTTTCTTCCGTGTTAAAACGAACCCGATATTCCACCGAGGTCACACATTGCATAATTAAATTCACCCAATCCTACTAAAAGCCTAGTCTCAACAGATTTCCTTTAAAAAAGGCCACTCCACTCGGTCATATGCTTTGTGCATGTCCAGTTTGATTGCACACAGGCCCTCTTTACCGGTCCTTTTATTTTTTATTTTATGGAAACATTCATAAGCCACTAAGATGTTATCTGTAATCATTCTTCCAGGAACAAAAGCACTTTGGGTAGGGCTACTAATATCTGGGAGGATTGTCTTCAGACGAGCAGCAATCATCTTTGAAATGACTTTATACACCACATTGCACAAACTGATTGGTCTAAATTGAGTTACCTTTTCCGGGGAGTTAACTTTTGGAATCATTACTATTGTAGTATCATTCCAACCATCAGGTATAGTACAGGTATTCACTGCTTGGAGAACCTCTTCAGTCAAATCATCCCCTAACATAGCCCAAAATCTCTTATAAAAAATGGCGTGAAGGCCATCTGGCCCTGGCGCCTTTAAATCACCAATGTCAAAAAGTGCCTTCCTAACCTCTTCAGTCGTGTAGGGGGCAAGGAGAGCCCTATTCATCTCCTTCGTTACTTTTCTTTTTACAAGGGAGAGGACCTCATGGTTCGGTTGATTAACTTTTGAAGTAAACAGGTTAGAAAAATACCCCAGAATATGATTCTTCATCTCCGTGTCTTTTACCCAAACCCCATTATAGTCAAGCAATTTTTTTATCTGATTCCTCTTCTTTCTAGCTGTTGCGGCGTTATGGAAAAAAGAAGTATTGTGGTCACCATGCAATAACTAGTTTGCTCGACCCCGTTGTAGCCAGTGTATCTCCTCTTGTTCCAATAAATTTTCAATCAATACAATAGTCTCCTTTTGACGTGCAAGAGAGGTAGCATTCACAGGCCCTCTCCGTAATTTTTCTAAATATTTTTTTAGTTTGTTGATTCTTTTTTTCGAACCCTTAAGGATATCACGATCCCAAGAGTGCAAATCTGCATGTACCACTCTTGTGCGATCAGCGAGAGACGGCCCTATGCCCAACATCTTCGCTTTTTCCCAAGCTGCACATACAACTTCTGTAACCGTCTCTTCTTTCAGCCATCGAGCTTCAAAATGTTTCCTTCGACTTTTTGAGCGGTCAAAAATATTATCGTCAAAATATTCCGTGTCTAAAACAATAGGGCGATGGTCTGAGTGTACATGTTCTTCGTTAATAACCGCCGCTCGAGGGAATTTATTCGCCCAATCCACATTACAAACCGCTCAATCTAGTCTTTCCCTGATTTCGCCCCTCCTTCATGTAAATAAGTCACCCATACATCCCATATCTGCTAGTCCACAATCTCCCAAACAATTACGAAAATCTCTCATCATCACATTTGGTCTCACATTCCCTCCCTCTTTCTCCGATGATAACAAAATTTCATTAAAATCTCCTAAAACTACCCATGGGTGATCACCCTTCTCATACAAATTTTGAATATCATCCCATGACAAAGCACGGTCACTCCAGTTGGGGTGCCCATAAAAGCCTGTTAAACGCCACTGTACAGTATTCCCATTCATAAAAACAACATCAATAAAATTATTTGACACATAGTTCAACTCAACTTTATTCATATTTTGATAAAACAAAACAAGACCACCCGCCCGACCATCGCTCTCAACTACAAACATTGAATCGAAATTTAAAACTCAACGAAGCTCATCGGCTTTACATTTATTTAAGTGAGATTTTGAAAGGAAAATTAGCTCCTGTAGATCCAAGAGCTCGCGAACCGCCGTGGGAGAGAGCATCCCACGGCAGTTCCATCCGATGATTCTCATTTGGCCCGACGTACCTCCTCTTCGGAGGCCGCCGATGCGCCATCATCTCCAACCGACTCCCTTCTCTGCTGCCCTGGAGCCTCTTCTTTCTCCTCAACTTCTTTTGATACGTGTGTAACCACCCCATTCCCATCTCTCACAGCTTCCACTCTACCCATACATACACGCTTAGAAGAAACATTTATGTCCCCATACAGAATATGCTCATAGCTATCCATGGTTTTCTCAAAAGAGAAATCTAGCTCACTACCAGCTGCTGGAGCTTCATAGAGGCTTCTTTTTTTACCTATAATGTTCTTGCGTGCTCCCCCTGAACTCCCAATTCCCCCTCCCTTCTTTCCTTTCCTGCCCTTTTCTTTTGTCTTTCCCTGCATGGATTTCTTTGTAGCATTGAAAGTGTAAATAGGGGTGTCAGTGGTATTTTTTGTAGCAAGTCTTGCAGCAACAGCCCCCGACAGCGCCTCCAGCACCCCCGGGCGAAAGAGGAGTTGATCACCCCATTGCAGAGCCGCCCTACTCTCCTGGCCGACCGGGTTAGGCTGGTATGCCGCCATAGCCGCAATAGACCTGATGGGGGAAGTACTATTCCCCTGATGCAACATGTCCTGGCCCGCCTGGCCAGGTACATCAGCCTTGGTGGGATCCGCTCCCCCCACCAGCGCTTGGCCTTCCTGGTCTTCGCTAGTAGGGAGTGCAGGGGTGTATGTTGATGCATTCTGGTCCTCCTGACCATGATCATCACCCCGCATGGAGTGTTGGGACGCTACAGGGAGACAACCCTCCTGGCCGACCTGCAGCGCCCCCTTGTTGGGCGCCCTTCTGGCCGCCGGTCCTTGGCCCTCCTGGCCAAGGCTAGCGCGCTCGAGTGGCCCGCGCTCTAGGTCCACCTGACCCGAGGCAGCTCCTACGGGCACCGGCAGAGAAGGTACTTGCCCCGGTCCTCCTGACCGAGCAAGTGGCCTCCCTGGACTGGACATCCAGTCGCCAGGATAGATGATGCAGCACCTTTCTCTTTCACAATGAGATCACTCACAGCTTTGGTGACTTTGACCACCATACCTTCAGTAGCCTTTGAGATGTTTTTTCTACTATAGCCCAAGTACACAAGAGCTCTTCTACTAGCTGTATTTCCCTTCCAGTAGGCCTCTACACTGAGGTTTTTTGCAAAAACAGCTACTCTACTCTCTTTAGGAATCCTACAGAACCTTTCCGACATATGGCCTACAAGCTCACAACACTCACAATACCCTTGTAGATCGCTAAGCGGAAGCATTCAAGAGAACGGGGTTGAAGGAGTCGTACTCGTCGTGATCCAAATCACCGGAGATCCTAGTGCCGAACGGACGGCACCTCCGCGTTCAACGCACGTACAGCCCGGTGACGTCTCCCATGCCTTGATCCAGCAAGGAGAGAGGGAGAGGTTGAGGAAGACTCCATCCAGCAGTAGCACAACGGCGTGGTGGTGGTGGAGGAGCGTGGCAATCCTGCAGGGCTTCGCCAAGCACCTGCGGGAGAGGAGGAGGTGTCACGGGAGGGAGGGAGGCGCCAGGGCTTCAGGTGCGGCTGCCCTTCCCTCCCCTCCCTTTATATAGGGGCAAGGGAGAGGGGGGAGGCGCAGCCTTGCCCCTTCCTCCAAGGAAGGGGTGCGGCCAAGGGGGGGGGGAGGAGTCCATCCTCCCCAAGGCACCTCGGAGGTGCCTTCCCCCTTGAGGACTCTCCCCTTTTTCTTATATCTTGGCGCATGGGCCTCTTGGGGCTGGTGCCCTTGGCCCATATAGGCCAAGGCGCACCCCCTACAGCCCATGTGGCCCCCGGGGCAGGTGGACCCCCCCGGTGGACCCCCGGACCCCTTTCGGCACTCCCGGTACAATATCGATAAAGTGCGAAACTTTTCCGGCGACCAAAATAAGACTTCCCATATATAAATCTTTACCTCCGGACCATTCCGGAACTCCTCGTGACGTCCGGGATCTCATCCGGGACTCCGAACAACATTCGGTAACCACATACAAACTTCCTTTATAACCCTAGCGTCATCGAACCTTAAGTGTGTAGACTCTACGGGTTCGGGAACCATGCAGACATGACCGAGACAACTCTCCGGCCAATAACCAACAGCGGGATCTGGATACCCATGTTGGCTCCCACATGTTCCACGATGATCTCACCGGATGAACCACGATGTCAAGGACTCAATCAATCCCGTATACAATTCCCTTTGTCTGACGGTATTGTACTTGCCCGAGATTCGATCGTCGGTATACCGATACCTTGTTCAATCTCGTTACCGGCAAGTCTCTTTACTCGTTCCGTAACACATCATCCCGTGATCAACCCTTGGTCACATTGTGCACATTATGATGATGTCCTACCGAGTGGGCCCAGAGATACCTCTCCGTTTACACGGAGTGACAAATCCCAGTCTCGATTCGTGCCAACCCAACAGACACTTTCGGAGATACCTGTAGTGCACCTTTATAGCCACCCAGTTACGTTGTGACGTTTGGTACACCCAAAGCATTCCTATGGTATCCAGGAGTTGCACAATCTCATGGTCTAAGGAAAAGATACTTGACATTAGAAAAGCTTTAGCATACGAACTACGATCTTTGTGCTAGGCTTAGGATTGGGTCTTGTCCATCACATCATTCTCCTAATGATGTGATCCCGTTATCAATGACATCCAATGTCCATGGTTAGGAAACCGTAACCATCTATAGATCAACGAGCTAGTCAACTAGAGGCTTACTAGGGACATGGTGTTGTCTATGTACCCACACATGTATATGAGTTTCCTTTCAATACAATTATAGCATGGATAATAAACTATTATCATGAACAAGGAAATATAATAATAACTAATTTATTATTGCCTCTAGGGCATATTTCCAACAGTCTCCCACTTGCACTAGAGTCAATAATCTAGTTCACATCGCCATGTGATTAACACTGACAGGTCACATCGCCATGTGACCAACATCCAAAGAGCTTACTAGTGTCATTAAACTAGTTCACATCATCATGTGATTAAGACTCAATGAGTTCTGGGGTTTGATCATGTTCTGCTTGAGAGAGGTTTTAGTCAACGGGTCTGCAACATTCAGATCCGTGTGTACTTTGCAAATCTCTATGTCATACTGTAAATGCTGCTTCCACGCTCCACTTGGAGCTATTCCAAATGGTTACTCCACTATACGTATCCGGTTTGCTACTCAGAGTCACTCGGATAGGTGTTAAAGCTTGCATCGACGTAACCCTTTATGTCAAACTCTTTATCACCTCCATAATCGAGAAACATGTCCTTATTTGTTATAAGGACAATTTTGACCGCTGTCTAATGATCCATTCCTGGATCATTCTTGTACCCCTTGACTGACTCATGGCAAGGCACACTTCCGGTGCGGTACACATCATAGCATACTATAGAGCCTACGTCTGAAGCATAGGGGACGACATTCGTCCTTTCTCTCTCTTCTGCCGTGGTCGAGCTTTAAGTCTGAACTTCATACCTTACATCTCAGGCAAGAACTCCTTCTATGACTGATCCATCTTGAACACCTTCAAGATCATGTCAAGGTATATGCTCATTTGAAAGTACCATTAAGCGTTTTGATCCATCCTCATAGATCTTGATGCTCAATGTTCAAGTAGCTTAATCCAGGTTTTCACTTGAAAAACACTTTTCAAATAACCCTATATGCATTCCAGAAATTCTACATCATTTCTGATCAATAATATGCCAATAACATATACTCATCAGAAATTCTATAGTGCTCCCACTCACTTCTTTGGAAATACAAGTTTCTCATAAACTTTGTATAAATCCAAAATCTTTGATCATCTCATCAAAGCATACATTCCAACTTCGAGATGCTTACTCCAGTCCTTAGAAGGATCGCTGGAGCTAGCATACCTTTTAGCATCCTTATGATCGAAAAAACTTTTCTGATTGTATCACATACAACCTTTCCTTACGAAAACTGGTAAGGAAACTCGTTTTGACATCCATCTGCCAGATTTCATAAATGCAGCTAATGCTAACATGATTCCGACGGACTTAAGCATCGCTACGGATGAGAAAATCTCATCGTAGTCAACTCCTTGAACTTGTGAAAAACTCTTTGCCACAAGTCGAGCTTCATAGACGGTGACATTACCGTCCACGCCCGTCTTCTTCTTAAAGATCCATTTATCTCAATGGCTTGCCGATCACCGGGCAAGTCCACCAAAGTCCATGCTTTGTTATGATACATGGATCCTATCTCGGATTTCATGGCTTCTAACCATTTGTCGGAATATGGGCCCACCATCGCTTCTCCATAGCTCGTAGGTTCATTGTTGTCTAGCAACATGACCTTCAAGACAGGATCACCGTACCACTCCGAAGCAGTACGCGTCCTTGTCGTCCTACGAGGTTCGGTAGTGACTTGATCCGAAGCATCATGATCACTATCATCAGCTTCCACTGCAATTGGTGTAGGTGCCACATGAACAACTTCCTGTGCCCTGCTACACACTGGTTGAAGTGATGGTTCAATAACCTCATCAAGTTTCCACCATCCTCCCACTCAATTCTTTTGAGAGAAACCTTTCCTCGAGAAAGGACCCGATTCAAGAAACAATCCATATTGCTTTCGGATCTGAATTAGGAGGTATACCCAACTATTTTGGGTGTCCTATGAAGATGCATTTTATCCGCTTTGGGTTCGAGCTTATCAACCTGAAACTTTTTCACATAAGCGTCGCAGCCCCAAACTTTTAAGGAACGACAACTTAAGTTTCCCCAAACCATAGTTCATACGGTGTCGTCTCAACGGAGTTATGTGGTACCCTATTAAAGTGAGTGTGGTTGTCTCTAATGCCTAACCCATGAACGATAGTGGTAATTCGATAAGAGACATCATGGCACGCACCATATCCAATAGGGTGCAACTATGATGTTCGGACACACCATCACACTATGGTGTTCCAGGTGGTATTAATTGTGAAACAATATCCACAATGTCTTAATTGCGTGCCAAAGCTCGTAACTCAGATATTCATCTCTATGATCATATCATAGACATTTTATCCTCTTGTCACGAAGATCTTAAACTTCACTCTGAAATTACTTGAACCATTCAATAATTCAGACTTGTGTTTCATCAAGTAAATATACAACATCTACTTGAATCATCTGTGAAGTAAGAACATAACGATATTCACTGCATGCCTCAGCACTCATTGGACTGCACACATCAAAAATGTGTTACTTCCAACAAGTTGCTATCTTGTTCCATTTTACTGAAAACAAGGCTTTTCAGTCATCTTGCCCATGTGGTATGATTTGCATATCTCAAGTGATTCAAAATCAAGTGAGTCTAAATGATCCATTTGCATGGAGTTTCTTCATGCGTATACACCAATAGACATGGTTCGCATGTCTCAAACTTTTCAAAAACGAGTGAGTCCAAAGATCCATCAACATGGAGCTTCATCATGCGTTTTACACCAATATGACTTACATGGCAGTGCCACAAGTAAGTGGTACTATCATTACTATCTTATATCCTTTTTGGCATGAAAATGTGTATCACTACGATCGAGATTCAATAAACCATTCCTTTAGTTGCAAGACCATTGAAGGTATTATTCAAATAAATAGAGTAACCATTATTCTCCTTAAATGAATAATCGTATTGCGATAGACATAATCCAATCATGTCTATGCTCAACGCAAACACCAAATGACAATTATTCAGGTTTAATACTAATTTTGATGGTAGAGGGAGCGGGCGATGTTTGATCACATCAACCTTGGAAAGACTTCCAACACACATCGTCATCTCACCTTTAGCTAGTCTCCGTTTATTCCGTAGCTCTTTATTTCAAGTTACTAACACTTAGCAACCGAACCGGTATCTAATACCCTAGTGCTACTAGGAGTACTAGTAAAGTACACATTAACACAATGTATATCCAATATACTTCTATCGACCTTGCCGGCCTTCTCATCTACCAAGTATCTAGGGTAATTCTGCTCCAGTGGTTGTTCCCCTTATTACAGAAGCACTCAGTCTCAGGTTAAGGTTCAACCTTGGGTTTCTTCACTGGAGCAGCAGCTGATTTGCCGTTTCATGAAGTATCCCTTCTTTCCCTTGCCCTTCTTGAAACTAGTGGTTTCACCAACCATCAACAATTGATGCTCCTTCTTGATTTCTACTTTCGCGGTGTCAGATATCGCGAATATCTCAAGGATCATCATATCTATCCCTGATAGGTTATAGTTCATCACGAAGCTCTAGCAGCTTGGTGGCAATGACTTTGGAGAAACATCACTATCTCATCTGGAAGATCAACTCCCACTTGATTCAAGTGATTGTTGAACTCAGACAATCTGAGCACAAGCTCAACGATTGAGCTTTTCTCCCTTAGTTTGCAGGCTAAGAAAATCGTCGGAGGTCTTATACCTCTTGACGTGGGCACGAGCCTAAAATCCCAATTTCAGCCCTTGAAACATCTCATATGTTCCGCGACATTTCGAAAACGTCTTTGGTGCCTCTACTTAAACCATTTAACTGAACTATCACGTAGTTATCAAAATGTGTATGTCCGATGTTCGCAACATCGACAAACGACGTTTGGGGTTCAGCACACTGAGCGGTGCATTAAGAACATAAGCTTTCTACTGTCCGCATAATTGCTACTTTCAACTTTCAACTATATTTTCTCTAGGAACATATCTAAACAGTGGAAGTAAAGCGCGAGCTTACGACATAATTTGCAAAGATCTTTTGACTATGTTCAGGATAATTAAGTTCATCTAATGAACTCCCACTCAGATAGACATCCCTCTGGTCATCTAAGTGATTACATGATCCGAGTCAACTAGGCCGTGTCCGATCATCACGTGAGACGGACCAGTCATCATCGGTGAACATCTTCATGTTGATCGTATCTACTATACGACTCATGCTCGACCTTTCGGTCTCTGTGTTCCGAGGCCATGTCTGTACATGCTAGGCTCGTCAAGTTAACCCTAAGTGTTTCACGTGTGTAAATCTGTCTTACACCCGTTGTATGTGAACGTAAGAATCCATCACACCCGATCATCACGTGATGCTTAGAAGCGACGAACTTTAGCAACGGTGCACAGTTAGGGGAGAACACTTCTTGAAATTGTTGTAAGGGATCATCTTATTTGCTACCGTCGTTGATGAGGACATCAATACAATTGTTACACCCACAGCCCCTGCTGCTATACATACTGGACCAATTACTAGAGCTCGTGCACGCCAACTAAATTACCAGGTACTTTCGTTTCTTGGTAATGATTCTAATGTTCATGAGAATATGATGCTGCCTAAATTGGATACATTTGTTTTGCTTACAAATGAAGGGCCTAGCTTGGAGAAGGATGAACATTGGAGCAAGAACAAGCATGGAGATGATGGCATGCGCAAGGGAAACAAGAACGGAGTTACAAGTGATGATTTCAGGACTTTGAAGCCACCATAATGGGTGCATGAAGCCTTGGACGAAATATACAAGATGCCACTTCATAAATTTCGTCCCGAGGCTATTTTAGGTGCTACGTCACCTTATTATTGGGCCAGGCCCATGTAATTTCGAAATACATAAGTATAGGCTATTTTTAGAGTCCGTATGTGTGGGGAAACAAGAGATAGGGTTGATTTCGGACCCCTCCACCAAGGGCCACGAAATTCCCCCCCTCTTCCTCCATATATACAGCCCTTAGGGCATCGTTTAGACTTTGGGTTTTGTTTAGATTAAAAGTTCGCCATAGCTGCAACTTCGCGTACTTCGTTTGTGTTCAACGACCAGACAAAGGCGTCACAGAACCCCACCTTGATCAATAAAGATTTCATCTTATATTCGCAATATCCAGATTGCAATCTTAGTTTCTTGCTTGTTCTTCGTTTGCTCGCAGGAAACAGACCCTCGTGGTCAGGTTGATCGTGCTCCGGCGTGGTCAATAACCTCTCGGAGTTGGTTTAGCGATTGCTAAGGCGCGACGTCCTCGCACGTTTGTAGTCGGATCGTCAAAGTCGACTTCCACCAAAGCGATATCCATCATCACATCGAAAGACGGGACACCTTTGCCTCTATCAAGTGGTATCAGATTTCCAGGTTGCTCGGTGAGATTTTACAGTTTTTCGTAGTTTAGATCGAGTCTGTTCTTCATACCTACAGTCCACGAAAAAGCCACAAAAAAAATTTAGGGTTAGTTCATCATATCCGAACCAATCTGAGCCTTTGTGATGAGGACATCAATACAATTGTTACACCCACAGCCCCTGCTGCTATACATACTGGACCAATTACTAGAGCTCGTGCACGCCAACTAAATTACCAGGTACTTTCGTTTCTTGGTAATGATTTTAATGTTCATGAGAATATGATGCTGCCTAAATTGGATACATTTGTTTTGCTTACAAATGAAGGGCCTAGCTTGGAGAAGGATGAACATTGGAGCAAGAACAAGCATGGAGATGATGGCATGCGCAAGGGGAACAAGAACGGAGTTACAAGTGATGATTTCAGGACTTTGAAGCCACCATAATGGGTGCATGAAGCCTTGGACGAAATATACAAGATGCCACTTCATAAATTTCGTCCCGAGGCTATTTTAGGTGCTGCGTCACCTTATTATTGGGCCAGGCCCATGTAATGTCGAAATACATAAGTATAGGCTATTTTTAGAGTCCGTATGTGTGGGGAAACAAGAGATAGGGTTGATTTCGGACCCCTCCACCAAGGGCCACGAAATTCCCCCCTCTTCCTCCATATATACAGCCCTTAGGGCATCGTTTAGACTTTGGGTTTTGTTTAGATTAAAAGTTCGCCATAGCTGCAACTTCGCGTACTTCGTTTGTGTTCAACGACCAGACAAAGGCGTCACAGAACCCCACCTTGATCAATAAAGCTTTCATCTTATATTCGCAATATCCCGATTGCAATCTTAGTTTCTTGCTTGTTCTTCGTTTGCTCGCAGGAAACAGACCCTCGTGGTCAGGTTGATCGTGCTCCGGCGTGGTCAATAACCTCTCGGAGTTGGTTTAGCGATTGCTAAGGCGCGACGTCCTCGCACGTTCGTAGTCGGATCGTCAAAGTCGACTTCCACCAAAGCGATATCCATCATCTCATCGAAAGATCGGGACCCTCGCCTCTATCAAGTGGTATCAGATTTCCAGGTTGCTCGGTGAGATTTTACAGTTTTTCGTAGTTTAGATCGAGTCTGTTCTTCATACCTACAGTCCACGAAAAAGCCACAAAAAAATTAGGGTTAGTTCATCATATCCGAACCAATCTGAGCCTTTGCATAATCTTTTTAGGGTTTTGCTTTGTTGAATTTGCGGTTGCATCGTCGTGTCTAGTTGCTGGTCTTAGAGTCTAGTCTTTTAGAGTTTCGAGTTCTGGTCATAAGTTGTCACGCCGCCGCCGCACCATCATCATCACCCCTGCCATCTACCACCACCGCTTATCCGCCACCGCTTCGAATCTGTATCCATATACCACCACAACTGTCATATACCACCACCGCTGCCATCTACCACCATATATCCACCACCAATCCGAGTTCCTTGCTTATTAGGTTTGTTTTCGGGATCCATCCAGATTCCGATTCGTGTTTCCTTGCCGGAGTAGGTTTCGAAAAAAAAATAAAAAATTCCAGAGTGTGCTTTTCCCTTGTTTACGTGCCGCGCCGTGATTTTGTTAGTGTTCTAGGCTCGCGTCTCTAGCACAGTCTGATGAGGACATCAATACAATTGTTACACCCACAGCCCCTGCTGCTATACATACAGGACCAATTACTAGAGCTCGTGCACGCCAACTAAATTACCAGGTACTTTCGTTTCTTGGTAAGGATTCTAATGTTCATGAGAATATGATGCTGCCTAAATTGGATACATTTGTTTTGCTTACAAATGAAGGGCCTAGCTTGGAGAAGGATGAACATTGGAGCAAGAACAAGCATGGAGATGATGGCATGCGCAAGGGGAACAAGAACGGAGTTACAAGTGATGATTTCAGGACTTTGAAGCCACCATAATGGGTGCATGAAGCCTTGGACGAAATATACAAGATGCCACTTCATAGATTTCGTCCCGAGGCTATTTTAGGTGCTGCGTCACCTTATTATTGGGCCAGGCCCATGTAATTTCGAAATACATAAGTATAGGCTATTTTTAGAGTCCGTATGTGTGGGGAAACAAGAGATAGGGTTGATTTCGGACCCCTCCACCAAGGGCCACGAAATCCCCCCCCTCTTCCTCCATATATACAGCCCTTAGGGCATCGTTTAGACTTTGGGTTTTGTTTAGATTAAAAGTTCGCCATAGCTGCAACTTCGCGTACTTCGTTTGTGTTCAACGACCAGACAAAGGCGTCACAGAACCCCACCTTGATCAATAAAGCTTTCATCTTATATTCGCAATATCCAGATTGCAATCTTAGTTTCTTGCTTGTTCTTCGTTTGCTCGCAGGAAACAGACCCTCGTGGTCAGGTTGATCGTGCTCCGGCGTGGTCAATAACCTCTCGGAGTTGGTTTAGCGATTGCTAAGGCGCGACGTCCTCGCACGTTCGTAGTCGGATCGTCAAAGTCGACTTCCACCAAAGCGAAATCCACCATCTCATCGAAATACGGGACACCTTTGCCTCTATCAAGTGGTATCAGATTTCCAGGTTGCTCGGTGAGATTTTACAGTTTTTCGTAGTTTAGATCGAGTCTGTTCTTCATACCTATAGTCCACGAAAAAGCCACAAAAAAAATTAGGGTTAGTTCATCATATCCGAACCAATCTGAGCCTTGCATAATCTTTTTAGGGTTTTGCTTTGTTGAATTTGCGGTTGCATCGTCGTGTCTAGTTACTGGTCTTAGAGTCTAGTCTTTTAGAGTTTCGAGTTCTGGTCATAAGTTGTCACGCCGCCACCGCACCATCATCATCGCCCCTGCCATCTACCACCACCGCACCGAATCTGTATCCATATACCACCACCAATCCGTGTCCATATACCACCACCGATCCATATCCATATACTACCACCGCTACCACCACCGCTGCCATATACCACCACCATATATCCACCACCAATCCGAGTTCTTTGCTTATTAGGTTTGTTTTCGGGATCCATCTCGATTCCGATTCGTGTTTCCTTGCCGGAGTAGGTTTCAAAAAAAAAGAGTCGGGTAGCCACGCTCCGTTTAGGCCCAAAATTTTTTGAAAACGCATTTTTCGAAAAAATTTCTGGCTATCCTATTTTTAGGTGTTTCTGAGTGTTTTGAGACAGGTGCCATTATAGGAAGTTTTTTTTGACCCGTTTCCAGTTTTTGGGTCCGGGCAGTCGAAAAAAAAAATTGGTCGAAAAAATTTCATGCCCATCCTGTCAGTTTGAGCTAGGAAGAGTTTTGAGACACTCGCCATTATAGTGATTTTTCGCAAAAAAAAAGAGCGCAAAAAAAAAGAGCGCAAAAAAAAAGAGCGAAAAAAAAAATTCAGAGTGTGCTTTTCCCTTGTTTACGTGCCGCGCCGTGATTTTGTTAGTGTTCTAGGCTCGCGTCTCTAGCACAGTCTAGCCTAGGACCAGCACAGTACCGTCGTTGAGCGTTTATTCAACTTTGCATCTCTGAATTGATTATTGCTGACCCTTTTTGCTACCATATTATAAGCCTTCCCAGCTCCACATACATCTACGTCGTGCGTTTGACTCTCCCTGGTAATCGCTCTATCCAAGCTTTGAGAGTTTTTGACTACAACGGTTGCCGATCACCGCCTGCTGCTGGGTAAGAACTGGTAAGAATTTGAGATTTGCTTGACGGATTTGTGACACCCACCACCACCACTTGTTCGTAGTCTGTAGGATCATATTCTTGTGTGTTCCTATTGCTGCTAACCATGCCAGGATCACAAGCCGACGAGATTGACTGGGAGAATTTATCGAACAAGGAGCTTCATGATAAGTTTCAGCAAATGATGACTGAACAGGTGCAAGATGTGCTGAACAATTTTGAAGAGGCCATGGAGAAGATCACTGGCTTTGAGAAGACGTTCGAAACAAAGATCGATAACAAGTTTAATGAATTGCTCGCGCGTCTTCCACCACCACCACCCGCTGCACCTAACGCACCTCTCCAACAACAACAACAACGACTACCTCCACGTCGCGAAATAGACCTTCGCCGAGCGAGCCGTGTTCCTCTTGCGTTTGGCCAAACTGTTGGTGCTGCTGTTGATACTTCTGTGGCTCCTGCTACTGCTGTTGCTGGTACCCAGGAGGATGATGAGTATGCGGGCGATTATGAGGATGAGGTTGATCAAAATCAGATCTACGAGCAGCCACCAGCACCACCACCAGCAGGTCGACCTCAGGTATATATTCGTAATGGTAGGCCTGCACCACCACCTCAGGTACGAGATGATGTCCATATTCCTAAACTGAAATTGAATATTCCACCATTTGAGGGTAGATATGTTCCTGATATATATCTTACTTGGGAGTTAGAAACTGAACAACGATTTACATGTTTACAATATCCTGAGGAGAGACGAGTTGCTGTTGCCGTTTGTGCTTTCACTAGTTTTGCATGTGTATGGTGGTCTGAACATTGTAGATTATATCCTATTCCAACTACTTGGCCTGCTTTGAAAACTGCTATGCGTACGCGTTGGGTTCCACCATATTATCAACGTGAATTGCTTCAAAAATTGCAGCGTTTAAGACAAGGGAAAAATTCTGTAGAAGAATATTATCAGGAATTACAAACTGGCATGATTAGATGTGGTATTGTTGAGGAGAATGAAGCTATGCTTGCACGTTTTCTGGGTGGATTAAATAGAGAGATTCAGACCATTCTAGACTATAAGGAGTATACTAATATCACTCGTTTATTCCATCTTGCTTGTAAAGCTGAACGTGAAGTGCAGGATCGACAAGCATTGGGGCGAACTAACTTTTCTGCAGGCCGACCTTCATCATGGACACCACGTGCATCTTCTACTTCAACTGCACCAGCACCTCCATCAGGTGCCACCTCCAGCCGTGATACAAGAAAACAGGCACAACCACCATTATCTGCCAAGAGCGCACCTGCACAACGTTCTTCTTCTTCCATAGCATCAACAGGGCACACAAGTGATATTATTTGTCGTCGTTGTAAGGGAGGAGGTCATTATGCGAGAGAATGCAAATCTCCGCGTGTGATGATTGCTACCGCGGATGGTGGATATGAGTCCGCTAGTGACTATGATGAGGAGACTTTGGCTCTTATTACACGTGAAGAACATGGTGGAGATGATTCTGATAATGAGACGCAATACATGGCTCCTGAAGACGCTGACAGGTATGAATGTTTAGTTGCTCAACGTGTTTTGAGTGTGCAGATCACACAAGCTGAGCAAAATCAGAGGCACAATTTGTTCCATACCAAGGGAGTTGTGAAGGAACGTTCTGTGCGCGTCATCATAGACGGAGGGAGATGCAACAACTTGGCTAGCATGGAGATGGTCGAGAAGCTTTCTCTCACCACAAGACCACATCCACATCCTTACTACATCCAATGGTTCAACAACAACGGCAAGGTTAAGGTAACACGTACTGTTCGTGTGCATTTTAGTATATCTACATATGCTGATTATGTTGATTGTGATGTGGTACCTATGCAAGCATGTTCATTATTACTTGGTAGACCATGGCAATTTGATAAAAATTCTGTACACCATGGTAGAAACAATCACTATACTCTTGTTCATAAGGATAAAAATATTACTTTGCTTCCTATGACTCCTGATTCCATTTTGAAAGATGATATTAATAGAGCTAATAAAGCAAAACAGGAGACGAATAAGAGTGAAAATCAGATTGTGGCAAAAGAATTTGAGCAACAAATGAAGCCTAATAATAAACCATCTAGTGTTGCTTCTGAAATTAAATTGAAAAGTGCATGTTTATTTGCCACCAAATCTGATATTGATGAGCTAGATTTCAGCAAATCTGTTTGCTATGCTTTTGTGTGCAAAGAGGCATTATTTTCATTCGAGGACGTGCCTTCCTCTTTGCCTCCTGCTGTCACTAACATTTTGCAGGAGTTCGCTGACGTCTTTCCACAAGACGTGCCACCGGGATTACCGCCTATTCGAGGGATTGAGCATCAGGTTGACTTAATTCCCGGTGCTTCACTGCCAAACCGTGCACCATACCGTACCAATCCAGAGGAGACGAAGGAGATTATGCGTCAAGTACAAGAGCTTCTCGACAAAGGTTATATACGCGAATCCCTTAGTCCTTGTGCTGTTCCTATTATTCTAGTGCCGAAAAAGGATGGTACATCACGTATGTGTGTTGATTGTAGAGGCATTAATAATATTACTATTCGTTATCGTCATCCTATTCCTAGGCTAGATGATATGCTTGATGAATTGAGTGGCTCTACAATATTCTCCAAAGTTGATTTGCGTAGTGGCTAGCATCAAATTCGTATGAAATTGGGAGATGAATGGAAAACAGCATTTAAAACTAAGTTTGGATTATATGAGTGGTTAGTCATGCCTTTTGGGTTAACTAATGCACCTAGTACTTTCATGAGATTAATGAACGAAGTTTTACGTGCTTTCATTGGATGATTTGTGGTACTTTACTTTGATGACATATTGATTTATAGCAGATCTGATAGAGGCAAAGGTGTCCCGTCTTTCGATGAGATGATGGATTTCGCTTTGGTGGAAGTCGACTTTGACGATCCGGCTACGAACGTGCGAGGACGTCGCGCCTTAGCAATCGCTAAACCAACTCCGAGAGGTTATTGACCACGCCGGAGCACGATCAAGCTGACCACGAGGGTCTGTTTCGTGCGAGCAAACGAAGAACAAGCAAGAAACTGAGATTGCAATCTGGATATTGCGAATATAAGATGAAAGCTTTATTGATCAAGGTGGGGTTCTGTGACGCCTTTGTCTGGTCGTTGAACACAAATGAAGTATGCGAAGTTGCAGCTATGGCGAACTTTTAATCTAAACAAAACCCAAAGTCTAAACGATGCCCTAAGGGCTGTATATATGGAGGAAGAGGGGGGGAATTTCGTGGCCCTTGGTGGAGGGGTCCGAAATCAACCCTATCTCTTGTTTCCCCACACATACGGACTCTAAAAATAGCCTATACTTATGTATTTCGAAATTACATGGGCCTGGCCCAATAATAAGGTGACGCAGCACCTAAAATAGCCTCGGGACGAAATTTATGAAGTGGCATCTTGTATATTTCGTCCAAGGCTTCATGCACCCATTATGGTGGCTTCAAAGTCCTGAAATCATCACTTGTAACTCCGTTCTTGTTTCCCTTGCGCATGCCATCATCTCCATGCTTGCTCTTGCTCCAATGTTCATCCTTCTCCAAGCTAGGCCCTTCATTTGTAAGCAAAACAAATGTATCCAATTTAGGCAGCATCATATTCTCATGAACATTAGAATCATTACCAAGAAACGAAAGTACCTGGTAATTTAGTTGGCGTGCACGAGCTCTAGTAATTGGTCCAGTATGTATAGCAGCAGGGGCTGTGGGTGTAACAATTGTATTGATGTCCTCATCATCTTGATAGAGGCAAAGGTGTCCCGTCTTTCGATGAGATGGTGGATTTCGCTTTGGTGGAAGTCGACTTTGACGATCCGACTACGAACGTGCGAGGACGTCGCGCCTTAGCAATCGCTAAACCAACTCCGAGAGGTTATTGACCACGCCGGAGCACGATCAACCTGACCACGAGGGTCTGTTTCCTGCGAGCAAACGAAGAACAAGCAAGAAACTAAGATTGCAATCTGGATATTGCGAATATAAGATGAAAGCTTTATTGATCAAGGTGGGGTTCTGTGACACCTTTGTCTGGTCGTTGAACACAAACGAAGTACGCGAAGTTGCGGCTATGGCGAACTTTTAATCTAAACAAAACCCAAAGTCTAAACGATGCCCTAAGGGCTGTATATATGGAGGAATAGGGGGGGAATTTCGTGGCCCCTGGTGGAGGAGTCCGAAATCAACCCTATCTCTTGTTTTCCCACACATACGGACTCTAAAAATAGCCTATACTTATGTATTTCGAAATTACATGGGCCTGGCCCAATAATAAGGTGACGCAGCACCTAAAATAGCCTCGGGACGAAATTTATGAAGTGGCATCTTGTATATTTCGTCCAAGGCTTCATGCACCCATTATGGTGGCTTCAAAGTCCTGAAATCATCACTTGTAACTCCGTTCTTGTTCCCCTTGCGCATGCCATCATCTCCATGCTTGTTCTTGCTCCAATGTTCATCCTTCTCCAAGCTAGGCCCTTCATTTGTAAGCAAAACAAATGTATCCAATTTAGGCAGCATCATATTCTCATGAACATTAGAATCATTACCAAGAAACGAAAGTACCTGGTAATTTAGTTGGCGTGCACGAGCTCTAGTAATTGGTCCAGTATGTATAGCAGCAGGGGCTGTGGGTGTAACAAATGTATTGATGTCCTCATCAACGCACCTCTCCAACAACAACAACAACGACTACCTCCACGTCGCGAAGCAGACCTCCGCCGAGCAAGCCGTGTTCCTCTTGCGTTTGGCCAAACTGTTGGTGCTGCTGTTGATACTTCTGTGGCTCCTGCTGCTGATGCGGAGGAGGATGATTATGTGGGAGATTATGAGGATGAGGTTGATCAAAATCAACACTACGTGCAGCCACCTGTACCACCACCAGCAGGTCGACCTCAGGTATATATTCGTAATGGTAGGCCTGCACCACCACCTCAGGTACGAGATGATGTCCATATTCCTAAACTGAAATTGAATATTCCACCATTTGAGGGTAGATATGTTCCTGATATATATCTTACTTGGGAGTTAGAAACTGAACAACGATTTACATGTTTACAATATCCTGTGGAGAGACGAGTTGCTGCTGCTGTTTGTGCTTTCACTAGTTTTGCATGTGTATGGTGGTCTGAACATTGTAGATTATATCCTATTCCAACTACTTGGGCTGCTTTGAAAACTGCTATGCGTACGCGTTGGGTTCCACCATATTATCAACGTGAATTGCTTCAAAAATTGCAGCGTTTAAGACAAGGGAAAAATTCTGTAGAAGAATATTATCAGGAATTACAAACTGGCATGATTAGATGTGGTATTGTTGAGGAGAATGAAGCTATGCTTGCACGTTTTCTGGGTGGATTAAATAGAGAGATTCAGACCATTCTAGACTATAAGGAGTATACTAATATCACTCGTTTATTCCATCTTGCTTGTAAAGCTGAACGTGAAGTGCAGGATCGACAAGCATTGGGGTGAACTAACTTTTTTGCAGGCCGACCTTCATCATGGACACCACGTGCATCTTCTACTTCAACTGCACCAGCACCTCCATCCGGTGCCACCTCCAGCCGTGATACAAGAAAACAGGCACAACCACCATTATCTGCCAAGAGCGCACCTGCGGGGCCTGCACACCGTTCGTCTTCTTCCATGGCATCAACAGGGCACACAAGTGATATTATTTGTCGTCGTTGTAAGGGAGGAGGTCATTATGCGAGGGAATGCAAATCTCCGCGTGTGATGATTGCTACCGCGGATGGTGGATATGAGTCTGCTAGTGACTATGATGAGGAGACTTTGGCTCTTATTACACGTGAAGAACATGGTGGAGATGATTCTGATCATGAGACGCAATACATGGCTCCTGAAGACGCTGACAGGTATGAATGTTTAGTTGCTCAACGTGTTTTGAGTGTGCAGGTCACACAAGCTGAGCATAATCAGAGGCACAATTTGTTCCATACCAAGGGAGTTGTGAAACAACGTTCTGTGCGCGTCATCATAGATGGAGGGAGCTGCAACAACTTGGCTAGCATGGAGATGGTGGAGAAGCTTTCTCTCACCACAAGACCACATCCACATCCTTACTACATCCAATGGTTCAACAACAGCGGCAAGGTTAAGGTAACACGTACTGTTCGTGTGCATTTTAGTATCTCTACATATGCTGATTATGTTGATTGTGATGTGGTACCTATGCAAGCATGTTCCTTATTACTTGGTAGACCATGGCAATTTGATAAAAATTTTGTACACCATGGTAGAAACAATCACTATACTCTTGTTCATAAGGATAAAAATATTACTTTGCTTCCTATGACTCCTGATTCCATTTTGAAAGATGATATTAATAGAGCTAATAAAGCACAACAGGAGAAGAATAAGAGTGAAAATCAGATTGTGGCAAAAGAATCAGATTGTCCCTTTAAGGTGTTAGAGAAAATAAATGATAATGCATATAAACTTGAGCTGCCTGCAGATTTTGGGGTTAGTCCCACTTTTAACATTGCAGATTTGAAGCCTTATTTGGGTGAGGAAGATGAACTTCCGTCGAGGACGACTTCATTTCAAGAAGGGGAGGATGATGAGGACATCAATACAATTGTTACACCCACAGCCCCTGCTGCTATACATACTGGACCAATTACTAGAGCTCGTGCACGCCAACTAAATTACCAGGTACTTTCGTTTCTTGGTAATGATTCTAATGTTCATGAGAATATGATGCTGCCTAAATTGGATACATTTGTTTTGCTTACAAATGAAGGGCCTAGCTTGGAGAAGGATGAACATTGGAGCAAGAACAAGCATGGAGATGATTGCATGCGCAAGGGGAACAAGAACGGAGTTACAAGTGATGATTTCAGGACTTTGAAGCCACCATAATGGGTGCATGAAGCCTTGGACGAAATATATAAGATGCCACTTCATAAATTTCGTCCCGAGGCTATTTTAGGTGCTGCGTCACCTTATTATTGGGCCAGGCCCATGTAATTTCGAAATACATAAGTATAGGCTATTTTTAGAGTCCGTATGTGTGGGGAAACAAGAGATAGGGTTGATTTCGGACCCCTCCACCAAGGGCCACGAAATTCCCCCCTCTTCCTCCATATATACAGCCCTTAGGGCATCGTTTAGACTTTGGGTTTTGTTTAGATTAAAAGTTCGCCATAGCTGCAACTTCGCATACTTCGTTTGTGTTCAACGACCAGACAAAGGCGTCACAGAACCCCACCTTGATCAATAAAGCTTTCATCTTATATTCGCAATATCCAGATTGCAATCTTAGTTTCTTGCTTGTTCTTCGTTTGCTCGCAGGAAACAGACCCTCGTGGTCAGGTTGATCGTGCTCCGGCGTGGTCAATAACCTCTCGAAGTTGGTTTAGCGATTGCTAAGGCGCGACGTCCTCGCACGTTCGTAGTCGGATCGTCAAAGTCGACTTCCACCAAAGCGAAATCCACCATCTCATCGAAAGACGGGACACCTTTGCCTCTATCAGTCGTTCTAAGTAAACAAGATGCATAAACATGATAAACATCACATGCAATCAAATAGTGACATGATATGGCCAATATCATTTTGCTCATTTTGATCTCCATCTTTGGGGCTCCATGATCATCATCGTCACCGGCATGACACCATGATCTCCATCATCATGATCTCCGTCATCGTGTCTCCATGAAGTTGTCTCGCCAACTTATTACTTCTACCACTATGGCTACCGGTTAGCAATAAAGTAAAGTAATTACATGGCGTTGTTCAATGACACGCAGGTCATACAATAAATAAAGACAACTCCTATGGCTGCTGCCGGTTGTCATACTCATCGACATGCAAGTCGTGATTCCTATTACAAGAACATGATCAATCTCATACATCACATATCATTCATCACATTCTTCTTGGCCATATCACATCACATAGCATACCCTGCAAAAACAAGTTAGACGTCCTCTAATTGTTGTTTGCATGTTTTACGTGGCTGCTATGGGTTTCTAGCAAGAACGTTTCTTACCTATGCAAAACCACAACGTGATATGTCAATTGCTATTTACCCTTAATAAGGACCCTTTTCATCGAATCCGTTCCGACTAAAGTGGGAGAGACTGGCACCCGCTAGCCACCTTATGCACCAAGTGCATGTCAGTCGGTGGAACCTGTCTCACGTAAGAGTACGTGTAAGGTCGGTCCGGGCCGCTTCATCCCACAATACCGTCGAAACAAGATTGGACTAGTAACGGTAAGCATATTGAACAAGATCAACGCCCACAACTACTTTGTGTTCTACTCGTGCAAAGAATCTACGCAATAGACCTAGCTCATGATGCCACTGTTGGGGAACGTAGCAGAAATTCAAAATTTTCCTACGAATCACCAAGATCTATCTATGGAGAAACCAACAACGAGGGGAAGGAGAGTGCATCTACATACCCTTGTAGATCGCTAAGCGAAAGCGTTCAAGAGAACGGGGTTGAAGGAGTCGTACTCGTCGTGATCCAAATCACCGGAGATCCTAGTGCCGAACGGACGGCACCTCCGCGTTCAACACACGTACAGCCCGGTGACGTCTCCCATGCCTTGATCCAGCAAGGAGAGAGGGAGAGGTTGAGGAAGACTCCATCCAGCAGCAGCACAACGGCGTGGTGGTGGTGGAGGAGCGTGGCAATCCTGCAGGGCTTCGCCAAGCACCTGCGGGAGAGGAGGAGGTGTCACGGGAGGGAGGGAGGCGCCAGGGCTTCAGGTGCGGCTGCCCTTCCCTCCCCTCCCTTTATATAGGGGCAAGGGAGAGGGGGGAGGCGCAGCCTTGCCCCTTCCTCCAAGGAAGGGGTGCGACCAAGGGGGGGGAAGGAGTCCATCCTCCCCAAGGCACCTCGGAGGTGCCTTCCCCCTTGAGGACTCTCCCCTTTTTCTTATATCTTGGCGCATGGGCCTCTTGGGGCTGGTGCCCTTGGCCCATATAGGCCAAGGCGCACCCCCTACAGCCCATGTGGCCCCCCGGGGCAGGTGGACCCCCGGACCCCTTTCGGCACTCCCGGTACAATACCGATAAAGTGCGAAACTTTTCCGGCGACCAAAATAAGACTTCCCATATATAAATCTTTACCTCCGGACCATTCCGGAACTCCTCGTGACGTCCGGGATCTCATCCAGGACTCCGAACGACATTCGGTAACCACATACAAACTTCCTTTATAACCCTAGCGTCATCGAACCTTAAGTGTGTAGACCCTACGGGTTCGGGAACCATGCAGACATGACCGAGACAACTCTCCGGCCAATAACCAACAGCGGGATCTGGATACCCATGTTGGCTCCCACATGTTCCACGATGATCTCACCGGATGAACCACGATGTCAAGGACTCAATCAATCCCGTATACAATTCCCTTTGTCTAACGGTATTGTACTTGCCCGAGATTCGATCGTCGGTATACCGATACCTTGTTCAATCTCGTTACCGGCAAGTCTCTTTACTCGTTCCGTAACACATCATCCCGTGATCAACCCTTGGTCACATAGTACACATTATGATGATGTCCTACCGAGTGGGCCCAGAGATACCTCTCCGTTTACACGGAGTGACAAATCCCAGTCTCGATTCGTGCCAACCCAACAGACACTTTCGGAGATACCTGTAGTGCACCTTTATAGCCACCCAGTTACATTGTGACGTTTGGTACACCCAAAGCATTCCTACGATATCCGGGAGTTGCACAATCTCATGGTCTAAGGAAAAGATACTTGACATTAGAAAAGCTTTAGCATACGAACTACGATCTTTGTGCTAGGCTTATGATTGGGTCTTGTCCATCACATCATTCTCCTAATGATGTGATCCCGTTATCAATGACATCCAATGTCCATGGTTAGGAAACCGTAACCATCTATAGATCAACGAGCTAGTCAACTAGAGGCTTACTAGGGACATGGTGTTGTCTATGTACCCACACATGTATCTGAGTTTCCTTTCAATACAATTATAGCATGGATAATAAACTATTATCATGAACAAGGAAATATAATAATAACTAATTTATTATTGCCTCTAGGGCATATTTCCAACACTCTACACTGAGTTTTTTTGCAAAAACAGCTACTCTACTCTCTTTAGGAATCCTACAGAACCTTTCCGACATATGGCTTACAAGCCCACAACACTCACAATATGACGGCAACTTTTCATAACTAACATCAAAGTAACGTTTTTCTTTGCTGCCTAGAGGAGTGAATTCTACTCTACTCTTGATTGGCTCGTGTAGCGGGACTTTCACACGAACACGCAAAAACTTTTCTACTATCATGTGATTCTGGTGTGAGACGGTTATCACCTCCCCAATTTGCCCCCCTAGAGACGAACCCACATCTTCAGTTTTAAGTTCAAACGGTAGATCACGAACCTGGGCCCAAATAGCCATGGTTCCAAGATCCACCTCCGCCGGGTTACCCTTGTCGTCGAACTCGGCGAAGACGATCCCATCCCGCTTATGGTGCCACGGTTGTGCCTTCAACACAAAGCGTTTGTCCACGTCGGCGGAGAAGTTCAGGATGAACCTCCCGTCGTCGCTGTCGGCCCCCCTACCTTTATATTCTTTAGAAAACCTTAAAAACACCACCTTCCCCGCGGGAGCAATAGTGGCTCTGGCCCTCCAATCCACTGCCTCTCGGCCCCCCTACCTTTATATTCTTTAGAAAACCTTAAAAACACCACCTTCCTGTTCCATGCCGATCAAATCTGAATTTTTTTCGATTTTTCGCCGGAGGGGGAATCCATCACAGCAACCATCTTCATCAGCAAACATCGTCAGCGAAACAAGATACATACTATTTTTTATTTCTCTAAATAAGACAACTTTTTTAATTTTTTTGAGCAAACACACGCAATTGAAAAATCGCAGCGAAACCAGAACCGCGAGCAAAGTGGGCCGGTTCGGTCGGCGATCAAACACACACATTCCGAACTGGGTCGACATTATTGGGCCTGTGGCTTGGGATTGCGTCCCTTTCTTCACGCAGAACAAGAAAGAGAGTCGTGGTGGTGAAGTGTTGAGAGGAGAGGTACCAGGGAGCCTCGACATCGCCATCGCCATCCCCATCGCGATTTCATCGTCCCGTCGCAGCAAATGCCGCCGCCGTGCCCGACCCTCTGCCGCCTCCCCGCGACTAACCTCGGCCTCCCTTGGTGCCCCCGGTCCATACCTTTCCCTCGCCTCGCTCTCGCCGCGCGCCGCGCCAGGGCCGTCGCTGCCAGGGCCTCGTCATCCTCTTCCTCGCCGGACTCCTCCTTCGGCTCGCGGATGGAGGATTCTGTCAAGAAAACGCTCGCCGACAACCCCGTCGTCATCTACTCCAAGTCGTGGTGCTCGTAAGAACCTCACCTGAACTCCAACGCAACCAATTCGTTCCACGATTTTTTTTCTGCGACGAATTCATGCGAGCCACTCGTTGGTTTCCTTCGTCATATGTGCTGGTGCTTACACTATACCGCAGGTATTCAATGGAGGTCAAGGGTCTCTTCAAGCGGATTGGCGTGGATCCACATGTCATCGAGCTCGACCAGCTCGGTTCGTCCCTCTTCTTCTTCTTCTTCTTCTTCTTCATCTACTTGTATCTCTATCTATTATCTATTGGCTATTGCTATTGGGTGAATCTTGTGTCGCTTCTTGCCAAGGCATGGCTGTGTCCAAACTGTTGTTTGTTTTCTGAAAGGAACGCGCCGTGCATTCCGTTACGTAGTTACTCCCTCCGTTCCAAAATAGATGACTCAACTTTGTACTATTGAAACGGAGGGAGTACATATTAGTGCTGAGCAAATCGCCAGCTACATGGTTCAGTACAAATCCTGGAGTTGGCCCAACAAAGTCTCACACAGACCAGCTTCCAAAGTTCCCCCCGTCCCAAAATTCTTGTCTTAGATTTATCTAAATACGGATGTATCAAGTCACGTCTAGGCAAATCTAAGAAGAATTTTGGGACGGAGGGAGTAGTTCCATGCACAGCTAAACCATGCGCCAGCATATGCCCGAGGGTTGGACACAACGCTTACAGCTGAAAAGCCCACGCGCAGCTGGAATTTGATACTACTGACAATTGCTCCTACCCCCCCC
>NC_041393.1:317927487-317948251 GCF_002162155.2 Triticum dicoccoides
AACCCAAACAAACAGACAATTGCTCCTAGTTCCGCTAGATCATAGACTTCAGAGTTCACTGCCCTCATCAGTTGCATTGAATCAGTTTCAAACATTACTCTGTCGTGCCCCATCGACATTTTAATAGCATACAACAATGCCAAGGTTTCCGTTACCCGCACCTGCAGCCATCGCCTTACATTGGTCATTTCTGATAATGAGTCCCCAGCCGCCAGAGTTGGAGTCCCTGTGGAAAGCGGCATCAGTGTTAATCTTGAGAATCCCAGCCGGTGGCCGAGACAATTTGTGGTTTAGCTGCTGCTTTTGCCCTTTAGCAGTCTTTTTGCTCTCCGTTACATTCATAAGATGGTAATTAACAGAAGAGCAAATGTGCTCAAGCAAGATGGGGCCTTCGCCCGAGTTTGCCTTATGGCGTTCACACCACCAGCGCCGAAGGAGCGAGCAAGATTTTATTTTATCCTCCTCTGATGATGTAAGGATCTGTTCTAGGGTGCTTGTAGCATTGGTACAGCCAGCTACAAGCAACCTGATATGCTCCTGTAAGATACGAGCTATGGATTCGAGATCGATCTAGGAATTTAGGTGGAATTCATAGCTGTTCCTCCCAACCTCCCTCACAGCGGATTCGAATTACAGAGTGGTGCCGGCCGAAGCCTCATCCAGTGCCAAGCCGAGGAAGAAGAACTCCCAGCTCACCTACTTATACACGCTAGCCTATTACACCCTTATCGGGCCCAGTTCGGGCTTGCAAGCCACTGGGGAAGCCTTTTCTCGTGAGTGGGCTGCGCCGCTGGCCCAGGAGTGTTGCCTTCGAATCTTCCCTCCTTCTCAGCACTGTTGGCGTTATCCATGGAAGTACTAGGGCTGCTGACACCCCCCCGCCGTTGAAGACCGGCTTGTCCCCAAGCCGGAGCTCTTGGAAACTTTTGCTTCAAGGAATCAGTATCCTCCCAGGTGGCCTCCTGGGGCGATGAATTACTCCAAGCCACAAGTACTGGAGCAACGGTACGGTCCCCTTTGCGCCTGATTCTCTGTTGCAACACTCGCACAGGAATCTGAATGAGTGAAAGATCAGAAGGAAGTGACGATTGTACCTGAGAAGGAAGCTTTATGTATTGCTTGAGCTGAGAAACATGAAAGACTGGGTGTATCTTGCTTGATTCTGGAAGTTCCAATCGATAAGCCACCTCTCCAATACGCTCTAAGATCTTATTATGGTCCATAAAACTTAAATGACAGCTTATGGTTGGCCCTGTGAACAACAGAAGACTCTACATAAGGTTGCAATTACAGAAATACCTCCTGTCCAACTGCAAACTGCCTGTCAGTTCGATGTTTATCTGCATAATTCTTCATTCGCTGTTGGGCCCTAAGGAGATGCTGTCTCACAGACTGATTGATGACTTCTCTCTCCTCTAGCCATTGCTGGACATCTGGTGGATCAATAGTATCAGATGGAGTGATTCCAAAGTATCTAGGACTGTGCCCATAAAGCACTTCAAATGGAGTTTTTCCCACTGCTGAATGCCAGTTGGTGTTGTACCAGAATTCACACAAGGAAATCCACTTTTTCCATTTCTTGGGATGAGCACTGACAAAGCATCTGGTGATTCACTCTCTCAGTCTGTCCATCAGTTTCAGGGTGATACGCCATGCTCATATTCAAGACAGCACCTGTTCTTTTGATAAGATGTTGCCAAAATACACTGGTAAAGACTGGGTCCCTGTCAGACACAATAAACTCAGGCATGCCATGCAGCTTATACACATTCTCCAAGAAGATCTCAGCAATTTTAGGAGCAGTATATGGATGTTTGATTGGAATAAAATGACCATATCTTGTGAACTTGTCAATAACAACCATCAGACAATCAAAAGCTTCAGAACTGGGCAATCCAGAGATGAAATCCATAGTGACAGTTTCCCAAGCCTTCTTTGGAACAGGCAATGGAGATAACAATCCTGGGTAGTTAATCCTTTCTGGTTTGGCCTTTTGGCAAATTAAACAAGATTGGACTCTCTGTTTGATGTAACTTTTCATCCCTTTCCACCTGAACAGGGAATGTATTCTGTTATATCTAACAGGGAACCCTGAGTGCCCCCCAATTGGGCTGTCATGGAATGCCTGGAATATTTTGTCCTGAAGCAATGTTTGTTCACGAAGGGGAGCCTTGGCGCAGTGGTAAAGCTGCTGCCTTGTGACCATGAGGTCATAGGTTCAAGTCCTGGAAACAGCCTCTTACAGAAATGTAGGGAAAGGCTGCGTACTATAGACCCAAAATGGTCGGACCCTTCTCTGGACCCTGCGCAAGCGGGAGCTACATGCACCAGGTTGCCCTTTTAAGCAATGTTTGTTCACCAATCCAGATGCAGCCTTTATGTCTAAGTAGACCATTAACCAATGTATATGGGGGTTTAGATTTAGGATCCACAGCCAGCTGCTGAATGATGTCCATGGTAGAAGCATCAGAGGCATAACCTTGAGCTATCTCCTGCAACCAACTTGGCGAAACACCAGATATTGCAAATGACTGGGCTGCTTGATGAGGCCTTCTGGAAAGGGCATCAACTGCTGTATTATCACTTCCCTTTTTGTAATGAATTTCATAGTCAAGACTCATCAACTTTGTGTAAGCCTTCTGCTACCAGGGAGTGTGTAATCTTTGATCAGCTATATGTGACAAACTTTTCTGATCGGTCTTGATTATAAACTGCTGCATTTGCAGATATGGCCTCCAAGTTTCTACAGCTAAAAGTATTGCCATGTACTCCTTTTCATATACAGACAAACCTTTGTTTCTTGGACCTAAAGCCTTGCTCACAAAGGCCAGAGGGTGCCCTTTTTGCATTAGAACTGCCCCTATTCCAGTGTCACAAGCATCTGTCTCAATCATGAAAGGTTGTGAAAAATCTGGCAGGGCTAAAACTGGAGTTGAGATCAGGGACTTCTTAAGTGTAGAGAATGTTTCTTCAGCCATTGGATTCCATACAAAAACAGTACCCTTCCTTAGCAATTCAGTAAGAGGTTTACTGATCACTCCATATGATTTGATGAATTTTCTGTAGTATCCTGTCAAACCCAAAAATCCCCTCACTTCCTTGGTATTAGTGGGAGTTGGCCAATTAGCAACAGCTGTAATTTTACTGGGATCAGTAGAGACTCCTTGAGCACTAATGACATGCCCTAGGTAGGATACTTGCTGTTTGGCAAATTCACACTTGCTTAGTTTAACCTTCCACTGTTTTTCTTCCATAATTTGCAATACAGCAGACAAGTGTTCAATATGTTCTCTGAGAGTCTTGCTGAAGATAAGAATGTCATCGAAGAAGCACACTGCATACTTCCTGAGGACAGGGGACAAATCAATATTCATGGTGCCTTGGAAAGTTCCAGGACCTCCAGTCAGACCAAAAGCAACCACCAGAAATTAAAGTGTCCATTATGAGTGGAAAATGCAGTCTTATATTCTTCTCCTGGTGCTAGTCTTATTTGATGGTATCCTCTTAAGTCAAGCTTAGAAAATCAGGCAGCTCCAGATAATTCATCCAACAATTCATCAATAACAGGCAAGGGATATTTACTTTTGAGAGTAAGAGCATTGAGGTGTCTGTAGTCTACCACCATTCTCCAAGTGCCATCCTTCTTCCTCACCATGAGAATTGGGGATGAAAAAGGGCTGCTACTTGGCCGAATAACTCCAGACTGCAGCATTTCAGCAATTTGTTTTTCCAACTCATCCTTCAAATGAGGTGGAATTCTGTAAGGTCTTTTTACCACTGGGCAAGCTCCAGGAATTAAGGGAATTCTGTGATCACAATGCCTCCTAGGTGGCAAATGTTTAGGAGCTGCAAAAACTTCTGAGTATTTCTCTATGACTTGTTTAATTTCTTCAGGCAGATGTTGGGATTCCTCTTCTGGAAGGTCTATACAAATAGACAGCACTGTGAGAGCAAAACTCTTCTGGAGCAGTTCCTTGTAATGTTACTCGTTTTCCTTGATATTGGAAGGCCATCCATTTCTGCTGCCAATCTACTTGCATAAGACTGTGTGTAGCCAACCAATCCAGACCAATTATTCCATCATGCATGCCAAGGTCTAAGAGCCTGAATCACTAGAAAACTGATGATCATCACAGCTCCACTTGCACTCTGGTATGGTTTGTTCACAGATCAAAGTGGCTCCATTAGCAATAGTGACCTTCATTGGTCTGACTTTCTTAGCATCTGGAAACAGGTATTTGTATTTGTCATTGATGAACGAATGAGTGCTCCCTGAATCGATCAGAAATATCATAGGAGTGTTCTTCACAATTACTGACAGCAGGATTGTTTTCTCTGAAGTGCTATCCTTGTTAATGGAAGCACAAAGCATGTTGGCTTGCCCTTGCTCAGCAAATTCCTCTTCTCCTGACAGGTCAGATTCTTGCAAATGGTCGATCATCTCTTGCACTACATGTAACTGTACTGAAGCCTTGCATTGATGGTCCTTCGACCACTTCTCACCACAAATATAACATAGACCCTTAGCTCTTCTGTAGTTTCTGAATGCTGTCCATTTGTCCCCTATCTGGGATTTCTGAGATTCAGCTGGTCTCCTTTCTTCATTATACTTCTGCCTTGTTGGAGGAAGTGGCAGAGGTAGTGCTGTAGCTCTCCTCGACTGTTGACTGTTGATGGGGGTCTGTCCGTCTCCTATCTCTTCCAGTAACAGTGCGAGTTCATAAGCTGAATCCAGATCCTTGGGTTTCTGAATAGCTACCTACACCTTCACTGCTAGTTTCAATCCATCCATGAATCTGGTAACATAGTGCAAGGGATCTGGAGCCGATTCATAAGCCGTCAGCTGATCATATAACTCTGAAAACCTTTCTACATAATCTTCAACACTGGAGGTCTGAGCTATGTGAAACAACCTCCTGATTAACTGCTGATGTTGGTTCCTAGCAAATCTGGAATGTAGTAAGCTGCAGAATTCCTCCCAGTTAACATTTGGTGCTCTGTGCTGTACTGATTCAAGCCAACGGGCTGCAGCACTTTCAGACTGAGCTGACGCCAACGACACCCAGAACTGAGGATGAACTGCCCATAATTGAAACTGGTCTTCACAGCGAGTTTGCCACCATCGAATCGAGGTAGTTCTACCCTGGTGTTCACATCAGAGGTTACAGTTCTGTTGGGCTCATGGGTAGAGAACGGTCTCACCGGGGTCGATCTGGAAATACCCAAACTTCTGGAAGCGGGAGGAACATACAGAGTCTGTGGTCGGCCTCTATTTTCCTTGCCTTCACCCTGTTCCTCAACTGACGCGGTCGCCGCTGCCGAGAACAGCTTCTTAGGCGTAATCACGCGGCTTGATCCCAGATCCTGTCTGTTTTCCTTGACCTTCTCGATTTCGGCTCGTACCTGGTTGATCTAGCCGGTGAGATCCTCTTGAATTGTGTCGACTTGCTTGGTGATGACCTCTTCCAAGCTGGCAGATGTTTCGTCGAGCATCTTGCGGACGGCCTGAACCAAATCATTCCTTTGCTCCCGAAGCTGCTTGTCGATGGTTCCGGCCATGTCGCCCTTGAGCAACTCGTAGATCGGACGCCCTTCCTCGGACAGATCCTCCATGACTTCCTCTCGCCTTCTCTCCTTGAATCGAGTGGGGTACTGGTGGTGGTTCTACTCCAGGACGAACAGCTCTGATGCAAATTGTAAGATACGAGCTATGCATTCGAGATCGATCTAGGAATTTAGGTGGAATTCATAGCTGTTCCTCCCAACCTCCCTCACAGCGGATTCGAATTACAGAGTGGTGCCGTCCGAAGCCTCATCCCATGCCAAGCCGAGGAAGAACTCCCAGCTCACCTACTTATACACGCTAGCCTATTACACCCTTATCGGGCCTAGTTCGGGCTTGCAAGCCACTAGGGAAGCCTTTTCTCGCGAGTGGGCCACGCCGCTGGCCCAGGAGCGTTGCTTTTGAATCTTCCCTCCTTCTTAGCACTGTTGGCGTTAACCATGGAAGTACTAGCGCTGCTGACAGCTCCAGGTTTAAACTTCTTCACTCCTCCTTGACTTTCTTACAACAACAACAACAACAACAACAAAGCCTTTAGTCCCAAACAAGTTGAGGTAGGCTAGAGGTGAAACCCCTAAGATCTCGCAACCAACTCATGGCTCTGGCACATGGATAGCAAGCTTCCACGCACCCCTGTCCATAGCTAGCTCTTTGGTGATACTCCAACGGACTCCTTCCATGTCAAATTCGGTCTACCCCGCCCTCTCTTGACATTCTCCGCACGCTTTAGCCGTCCGCTATGCACTGGAGCTTCTGGAGGCCTGCGCTGAATATGCCCAAACCATCTCAGACGATGATGTTTTACAAGCTTCTCTTCAATTGGTGCTACCTCAACTCTATCTCGTATATCATCATTCCGGACTCGATCCTTCCTCGTGTGGCCACACATCCATCTCAACATACGCATCTCCGCCACACCTAACTGTTGAACATGTCACCTTTTAGTCGGCCAACACTCAGCGCCATACAACATTGCGGGTCGAACCACCGTCCTGTAGAACTTGCCTTTTAGCTTTTGTGGCACTCTCTTGTCACAGAGAATGCCAGAAGCTTGGCGCCACTTCATCCATCCGGCTTTGATTCAATGGTTCACATCTTCACCAATACCCCCCCATCCTCCTGTAGCATTGACCCCAAATACGAAAAGGTGTCCTTCTAAGGTACCATCTTCATCCACACATGCAAGTCACCATCTTCATCCACACATTGTCCGCATCCCCTCCTTCCTCCCAAGGGCCCTCCTTAATGACCCTCTCCTTGAACGCCTGAGCTACCTCCCCCTTGAGCTTCCACCACTTCGTTCTAGCGACTTTGGCACGCTTATCCCGCTGGACACGAATCCGAAAGCGGAAGTCAGCAACCACCAACTTATGCTGGGGCACTCTCTCCAGGTATCACCTTACAGTCTAGGCACGCACGCCTATCTTCTCTTTTCGAGAGGATGAAATCAATCTGGCTAGAGTGTTGGCCACTACTAAAAGTCACCAGATGTGATTCTCTCTTTCTAAAGAGGGTGTTAGCTACAATCATGTTGTAGGCTAGAGCAAAGCTTAAGACATCTTCTCCTTCTTGATTCCTGATGCCATAGCCAAAGCCCCCATGCGCCCCTTCAAAACCTGTGTTAGATGTACCCACGTGGCCATTGAGGTCTCCTCCTATGAAGAGCTTCTCACCAATCGGTACACTCCTAACCATGTCTTCCAGGCCTTCCCAGAACTCCCTCTTGGTGTTCTCGTTGTGGCCTACTTGCGGGGCATACACGCTGATAACATCAAGAACCAAGTCCTCAACTACCAGCTTGACCAGGATAATCTAGTCCCCACGTCTCTTGACGTCTACCACTCCATACTTGAGGCTCTTGTTGATCAAGATGCCTACGCCATTTCTGTTTGCAGCCGTCCCCGTGTACCACAGCTTGAAGCCGGTATCCTCCACCTCCTTCGCCTTCTGTCCTCTCCATTTGGTTTCTTGGACGCAAAGGATATCAACACCTCTCCTCACCGCTGCATCAACTAGCTCCCGAAGCTTTCTTGTCAGAGACCCTGCGTTCCAGCTACCTGAGCGAATCCTCCTAGGCTCGGCTAGCTTCCTTACCCTTCGCACTCGTCGAGTCAAATGCGAAGACCCTTGCTCATTTTCCACTACATCCGGGCGCCGATGTAGCGCGCCAGTAAGGATGCGACGACCTGATCCTCGCTCACTTGCCACCGTATCCGGATGAAGATACGGCGCGCCACCTTGGGGGTGACGGCCCGGCCCTTGCCCATTTTCCACCACACCCGGGTTCCGATGTAGCGCGTCGCTGAGAGGGTTACGCCCCAACGAAAATCTTTTGGGTTTCATCTCCATAGGAGTGGCTGAGTTTTTACGTTGGCTCGCCAAGCCTATCACAACCCTCCTCCTTTACCCGGGCTTGGGACTAGCTATGTTGAGAAAAAAATCAATGTCCCCCCCTCTTCTACTAATCTGAAACATATAGGACAGCGAGGTTCTACCTCCATGCCTCTGCTTTGTAGCTCTGCCATACTAGTAAGCTGTTTGTAGGTAGACTCCATAAGTGAAGCACCTTTATTTGGGAGGGTGAGCGACCATAATTTTTGCTGGTCAAATTCGCCGGGTTCCTCATTTCCACTTGAGGACGATGTTAGACCTGTTCTGGATTCCCTTTCCTTTTCACCATTATTTTCAACCAACTATTCTCCAGCTACCGTGCCAATCTCCATCCAGCCTTTCTTCACAATTTCCAATCCCAGCTCTATACCCATATGGCCATATCCATCAGCTCTCTCTTTCTTGATTCTGGTTCGCTGACCGATCTCTGCTGGGCTGACTTGGTTCTCTCCTGGCGCTTGAAGGTGGTTCGCTTCCCCGTCTGTTTAAGCATAGGGTTATCGGTCACCTTCAACTCCTCCAACTTATCTCCGAGCTTCTTCTTTCCCTTCATAACTTTGTCTTTTTCCAGGTCATCAATTTTAGCCCCCGCATCTCCCTTTCTTTCTCTAGCATCACCCTTTTGAACACTCTTTGAAGTCCCACTTCCCTGCTCCTTTATAAGCTTTCAAGTCCAGTGCCATTGGAGTAGACTGGGACGAGTTGCACCATTTGTGTGCCGCTTTATCCCTAGTCACCATTTCGAAGTTGAGTTTCCTCCTGCCGACATTCATCTCTTTTTTTTGGCTGCAGTTCCTCCTGCCGCCTCCTGCACAGTTCTCCCACACACTGTCGGAAGACTTAGGGATTGGTTGCTCACTTGGGATTTATTCCTCTGACAGCTTAAACTGTCTATCTTCGTAGGCTTTATTTGGGCTCGCAAAATGCCTCGGGAGAGCTAGATCTGAAGAGTGCTCAATAACTTTAAGAAAGGAGAGATTTTGAGAGAGATTTGTGGATTTTTTGAACCGAATGTGGCGGCAAGAATCGCCGATGAAGAGCGCTAGTGAGTCGCTACCGAAGTCGCAGCATGGACCGGATGGACGGACGGACGAGATGTATACAAACTACTTCAAAGTACCGTGTGTGCATGTAACGACCAGACCTGATAAGATCTGAGTCTATGTGCTCACTGTGCTAGTCCCTGGAATCAATAGCTAGCACACACAGTACACGTAATATCAAGAATAAACCACATGTCACAAATATTACATCACAGATCCAGATTTTAATATAATACACACCTGCTCAGCTCAAGGCTACCTTACAAATAAATACAGCAGAAAAGCAAATAAGATCTTCAAGAGTCCATCAACGCCACAAACAGAAGTTGAGTATAGACATCATAAGTCGTAACCCTGCATCGCATCACTTACTCGTCGTATAAAATCCTACAACATGATAAGTTGCAGCCGCAAGGGTCAATAGATTGAATATATTGGCAAATATCACCTAAATGACACAACAGACCTATATATACATGCAAGGTACTCCCTCCATTTCTAAATATAAGCCCTTTTAGAGATTTCAATATGAACTGCATACAGATGTATATAGACCTATTTTAGGGTGTAGATTCACTCATTTTGCTCCATATGTAGTCCGTATTGGAATCTCTAAAAGGTCTTATATTTAGGAATGGAGGGAGTATAACAAAAGAAACACCGGTTTTGTTTTGCAGAAAACTATCTTCACCTACTTCGACTTACTAGTCAAGGTTTACTCAAGTACAGTTGACACATGGCAAACAAGACCGCCTCCAATTTACCCACCCATGAGAACCCTCAGGATCCTAGGTTGACATGACAAGAACTTCAGAAGTCTCAAGTGCGCTCTGATAGTGGCACATTCTCTAGGGACTCTAGACCGCTCCGCCAAGGACGCATTCACCTGATTAAGTCCCGGAACTACTCTTTCACCTCAAGTGAGCTCTGTCAATGGCGCATTCTCGCCTACAGCTATGAACATACACCCACCATTTCCATGAGTCACTCGGCACCCAAACCACGTGTACCATAACAAGGCTAAGCACGATATTACATAATACAAACAGTACACACATATGGCGACAAGGAATAATGCATAGTAAATATAGGATGCGTATCGTCAGAAGTGAATTTGCTTTTAGCAGATGAAGAATTAATATCTCGTTGATGTAGTAATGCTCTCCGGAATTTACTCGCGATTTATACTGGAAGTGATTGCAATCAAATAGACCCAAAATTCAAATAAAGAACCAAATGAACAACAAATATTATATAATATAGATATTCAAAAGGAATATGATAGATGGAACTCTTATGGTGTAGATACAAAGCACATTGATTTGGATCAATAATATAGATAATCTCCTGTTGACAAAATAGAGCAAAGAGAAATTTTGCCGGGAAAGTGGACGGCAGGCCTCTGGATTGGATCTGCAGTTGAAAAATGCCTGTTTTGAATGGATGACATGAGTGGATGCGCCTTGTGAAACGGATCATGAGAATATCTGCGATTTTGCCAGAAGTTTGCCGGAAGTGCACCATCTTTGAAATTTAGATGGCTCTGGTGTGGGTTGGCTCGAACTAGATAGATCCAACTGCCCGAAACAGAAAAGTTTCAGCATAAACATTGTGTAGGTCGTTGATTTGAAGCTACTCGTAGAAGGAATTTGACAAGGAACAAACAAGTGCAACAAATTTGATGAATTCGTGTGGAAATACCTCTGAACTAGATTACAAAACTGGAGAGATACGATTGACGAAACATGAATTTCTTTCTCTGAATGGATTCGTCTTGACGAGGAGAAACTTCTCCGTATTGAAGTCCTCCCTATTTGATGAAGTTTTTGAGGTCGATTCGTTGAATCTCCTGTCCAGGAAGCGGCTGGGTTTCGGCTGTGCTGAGAAGACAATGGAGCGGCTACAGATTGTTTAGGTGCGAGAAAAAGGGAGAGAAGTAGTACATGGTCAAATATTTATTGGTGGAGGAGAGATGGGTATGCGTGGCTTGCATGAAAGAAAACAAGGCGGTGGCACATCGTGTTCTTACAAGATTTCCTGAGAAGGAAGGAAAGCAACGAGCCTACATGAGCTCGGGATACAGTTGGGCCAGCAGCAAGCAGCCCAATAGAAAGAAAATAAAACAAAGGGAGAAGGACAGTGGGCTCAGCCCAGTTAAAGGATAAAGAGAGAGAGAGAGAGAGAGAGAGGCATGCCTGTGCTGCGCGCATAGTGTTGGACTGTTTTCTTATTACTAGATAATAGGAAATTGACTGGTTAAGTAAAATACCGAATCACTTTCAGAAATATTGCAAAACTATAATTACTAATATAGAGCACAGAAAAGATATTTCCACCTCAAATATTAAATATACCACATATAATATTTCTATAACTACATTTTGTGCTTTATCAATATTCCTTGAAAATTAATTTAGGGTTCTAGACAATTCCGAAAATATTTTCTAAGTTCAAATAAATAGCCAAAAATATTTAAAGTATTTGCAACCTATTATTTTGAAGAAGTCGTATTATCGCCTCTCATGATTGTTTGAATATTTTTAAAGACCCAATTTAAAATCCAAAAAAAAACTTTTGGGAAAATCCTTTTATTCCCTCTCATTTGAATATTCATTTAACTCCAAAAAATGCACATCCTAGTCAAAATTAACTAAAAGAAAGCAACACAAGCAAGTTTTAATTAATCCTATTAAAATAAATAATATTCCTAATTTGGAAATTTTGGGATGGTACAGTGCAATTCCACTCAAGTGTGTCAACAGTTTGGGGATTTTAGATGGATATAAGTTTGTGCCTTCCAAACTATTTGAAAGTTCTGTATGCTGTGCTCCTGCTATATTCAATCGGTATTCCTTTAACAGGTTTAGAGAATTAGCATGACACATGTCCCCAGGCTGCATTTATACACCACGTTCGGCTTCCCTACCATGTATTCCACTTTGCTCTTCTTATTTTGGTCAAAATTTTCGTTCTACTCTGAACCATAATAATTGTACTAGCAAAAGTTGCCTGAACTTCCAAAATCCATGCATCACATGGTACTCTCTTCGCCAGACTCACCTGAACTAAGAACTCTGCCAGCCGCACCATGCGTGGATTTTGGAAGTTCACGTGACATGCGCACACATATACACCACCTGTCAAATAACTACTTAAATATCTGCATGTGTATCTGAAATTAGACAAGATACGTGCCCTATTTTGTGAGGACTTGGCCCTTCCATGGTTTTGGTGGTACAAACTTAGCTGCTCATGTTAGCATATTGAAACTGGCACGAATCATCACTCATTTTGTGTCTTTGTACTTTAGGAAGTTGCAACTATGATTTTTCCCTAATCATCTAGCACCAGGAACAGTGTGTAGATTTTAGAAGGCAATGGTTTTGGATGTTAATGTGCACCTTGGTATTTTCGTGCAACTGACATTTTTTCTCCTTTCAGGTGCTCAGGGACCACAACTGCAAAAGGTGTTAGAGAGGTTGACTGGACAGTCCACCGTCCCTAATGTTTTCATTGGTATGTAAAGAAGAAGAAAATCAACCTTGTGTTTTTCTCCTTTGTTTATCACCTTAGTATTGTAAATACTTTATGGTTTCTCCTCAAATTAACAAGGAATATCTCTAGTGGATGTGTTCAATAAGCATAGATAGACATATGCACATTTGCCCTTTGCCTTGCCTGTTACAATTTGTCTTGCTGGAATTCACGTACATATATGCTGTGATTTCAGTTCAGATGTTGCGTGCAGATTTCTGACCAATTGTTTTATGTTGTTTCAGGTGGAAAGCACATTGGTGGCTGTACAGGTACTTATGCATGTGCTCTGTGTTGAATTCTGATCAGTCTTACAGTCATACTGCAAATATGTCAAGTGATATCTGTGTGCCTGTATAAATAGTTCGGATTGTATTGTGCATGCTAACTTCATGATATGTTCCAGTGCTCCTAAGACATTTTTGTGCTATGTGAAAAAAACATGGTTCCTTTTCTTCCTTGCTTCTGTGATTGATTCAGTCACAGTTGCATATTCTGCTCGCGTTCAGAGTACGACCACAGTGGAAAGATATAAAGTAGGTGATCATGAATCATGCTCTGTAACTAGTTCAAGAAGATTACATTTGATTTTATCTGCTGGCTATCTGCATTGCAAGGCGGCTCACTGGCAATTAGCACCCATCTCCCGTGAAGGCTTTATCTTGCATATTAGGTTGCATCTATTTAGCAGAAAAAAACTCTAAATACAAGGATGACATATTCTTTGACAGCTCGTTTGGCACCCTTTTCATTTCATTTGGTAGAAATGGAATGAAATGAAATCTTTGCTGGGATTTCATTTGGTGGAATGGAAATCCAATTGCAAAAAAGCATGTTTGGCTGCCACAAGGATTTCTACATTGAAATGACTCCCAATAGCATGTGTAGTTTCAATCTCACTGTACTACTCGGTAATAGCGTGTTGTACATGCTAGTAGAAAGGAGGCGCTTTCTTGGCTGGTGGTCAGGAGCCTTGCAGAGTGACATGTTTGTCAGGAGCACGTGTCAGGCCCGAGCTAATCTACCACTCGATTTAAGACAGTATGTGAAAGAAATCAAGGTAGAACTCAGATCTGAGGTGTATTATAGCTGTACGAGGAGCAGTGATGATGTAGGGTGGAACCCTAGGGGCCGATCTTTCACGATTTGGAGGGCGATTCCCGAAGAACACGAAGAACACGATGAACACAAGAGAGGGAAAACACTCAAATCAACGAGATTCGATTACACATGTGCTAGATCCAAGTACACAAAGAGAGATACACGATCAAAATCCAACAAAGGAGGATACACGGTAGCTAGTTCATCCCAATCCGTGAGGAAATAGATCTTGAATCCATGAGGGGATCTTTCCTAGACGGGGTCTTGAATCCACTTGGGGGATCTTCTCCTACGAGGCCTTGATCTCCAAAGGAGTAGGTAACAGGTGGATGAGCAAAGCTCTATCTTCAAAAGCTATCACAATGCTAACCCTAAAATGGTGGAGTATATATAGTCTAGGGGGGCAAAGGAGTACATGGGCCTCGGCCCAAATCATGCACGCAGGCACCATCTGGATGATCCGGGCTTCGGTGGTTTGGATGGTCCGGGGCAGCGTCCGGATCCGGATGATCCGGACGTGTCGTGGAGGCTTTTGGTTGTCCAGATGTCTGGGTCCCGGTCCGGACGACCGGGTCCGTCCGGATGATCCGGCTTCGTTCGGGGGCTTGCTGTTCTCATGTCGCGCTGTAGCCGGATCGTCCAGGCCGGGGTCCGGATCGTCCGATCTGGGGTCGGATCAGCCGGACGGCGGTCCGGATCGTCCGGGCAAGTCCCGACTTGGCCTTTTTCTCCTCCGTCTTCGTGATTGCTTCTCTCCTTCGATTGTAGTTGCTCCTTGGCTTCTCCATGGCTGACTCCTTGGTACCTGAGTATGCAAAGTGTTTCCGCTTGAGGTAGTAGACATGTCTCGTGTGTTTCGAAAGGGAGTCGCGAGAGGGTGATGTCACCTCGGTCTCGAGAGGTCTTGCACGTGTACGTGTCATGGGTCCACTTGGCACTTGGTGAGACGACGGTAGGTCCATGGGGATGACCTTGGGATGCTCCGCATCAAGTGGTATCTAGGGTTCTAGCCCATAGTTGGCAACTGGAAGAACTCAGAATAATCCTCACGCCAGCCACAACCCGGCTGTTAAGTACGCAGAGCTTTTTAGCTAACGATGAAAAGTAAATGAAGGGGTACAATAAACGGTAACATATCCAACGGTGGCGGCTGGACGCAGTGAAGGAGCTACCGTGGGCCGTCCGATACTCTGAATCGGTATTTGCCAGCTAGGCTACACCTAACTGAACTGTTAACTAAAGATGCAGGTTCAGAATCTGACAACGAACTCATCATCCCGCGGTCCAAGCCGCGCCATGGTGTCAGCAGGCACGTGCACGAACCCCTCCTAGTGACGAACTCGAGCACACCGCAACGGGAGGTGTGTAAGGTGACAACGTCCTGGACCTGGAAGCCAGCAGGTACTCCACCTGCACCAAGCTAATCCGGTCCAGCGCCAACTGCGGCATGACGACCCGGTTATCGTCGTCCGCACCCTCCATGCCCAACAGCGACATGGGCCGGCACCTGTAGTACTGCACGAACCGGCAACACAAAACTGCTGTTGCCCGAGGTATGCCTGCCATGCCTCCTCCCTCGCCTGGTCCTCGCTGTTCCAGTTCGACAACAAGGAGCCGCCGCCCGCGCCCTTGCCGCAGCAGGTTGGCACCACCGGCCAAGACAGCGCCTCCTTTCATTCTAAGGAAAAGGGAAAGGGTGTGTGAGAGAGAAGGGATGGGAGGAGAAGCGGAGGAGGAGAATTACCCGGGAGGCAAGGTGAATCGAGCTGTGATGCTCAGCGGCTGTGAGATGAGATCGCAAAGCAACAAGGGGGAGGGGACGGAGCAACAGGGGTTTGTGGTGGAAACAAGAGCCAGTGAAGGAGAGGGGACGTGGAAAGGAGGCTCGAATCAGGGGAAGGCTCGTCGCGGGCGCCTGGTGGCGGCGGCTGTGGTGGGCGTCGGGGGAGGGTGGGAAGGGATACGAGGGTGTCAGGATGAAGGGGGCGAGTGAAATCCAAGAGAACGACGGGTGAGGGGCTGGGATTTGGTGTTGGCAAAGCTTATGTTAGACTGTATAAAATACGTAGCCTCTGTACAAGTCTTGTAGTTTGTATTGTACACTTTCGTGTACCCCTTATATACATGAGATAGCCACACCCGTTAAGGGTGTTGAGCAGTTTTCCAAACCCTAAGTTCAACATGGTATCAACCCAGATTGGTCCTATGTCTTCCGTTGTTGCCCCAAGCCCGATCGCCGCCGTGTCGCCTCTGCCGCGGCCACTGCTTCGCCGTTCCTGTCTTCTCATCTGCTGGCCTCGGTCTACTCTGGCCCGTCATCAATGGCCAACACTTCCTTAGATCAGCCGCCGCCGCCGGTTCTGTCCGCCCCTCCTCCGTCTGGGGCGGGCTATGGCGATTCTACACATGCATCGCTGGCGTCCTATGGTGCTTTCTACGCAGCGCCCGTGGTGCCGTACACGGCTTCGCGTGCGTCTCCTCACCACGTCGCGCCCGCGGCTCCTCGGCTGATCCATGCAACGCCTGCGGGGCACTACGCGACTCCGCCCGTGATTCCGCCTGCGGCGCACTAGGCGGGTCCGCCCGTGATTTCGTCCGCGGTGCCCTACGCGGATCCGTCTGCAATTCCTCACATCGCAGCGCCCGCAGTGTCTAACACGGCGATGCCCGTGACTCCCTCCAGCGCTGCTGATGCGGCTCCCTTCAGCGCAACGCCGCCGCCGGTTCCTCCGATCGCGTCATGTCACGATGCATCTGGTGGTGCTCGGCATCAGGGCTACTACACGCCGCCCTATGCTGCTGCGCTGTCTCTGCCGGATTATGTCGCCGCTGTTGCACCGTTCTACTTCGCGCACCTCATCCCAGTGAAACTCACGACGGATAACTATATATTGTGGCGTGCGCAGGTGTTGCCGCTCCTTCGCAGCCGCTACCTGGAGGGTTATGTTGATGGCACACTACCTTGTCCTCCGCCGCATCATCCGGCGTATCATGCGTGGGTGGCTCAAGATCAAGCCATCCTCAGTCCTCTCTCACTGATGGGGTTTCATCGCTGGTCCTCTTCGCTGCCACCTCTCGAGAGGCGTGGTCTGCTCTGCACACGAGCTTCACGTCTCAGCAGCAGGCGCGTGCTCATGCCATCCGCATGGAGCTTGGGGAGACCAAGCTTCTTGACCTCAGCTTCACCAACTACTTTGGCAAGATGACGCGCCTCGCAGATACTCTGGCCTCCATTGGCCAGCCTCTTCGTCCCGAGGATTTCACCACGTTGTGATGAACGGGTTGGATGACGACTATGATAACCTTGCCGAGAACATCAATGGTCGTGACACCCCGCTCTAGTCCCGTGAGCTCTACTCACGCCTCCTCGCCGTGGAACAACGCGTGAAGTCCCGTCGTCCCAACCCGAGCTTTGCTTCTGCAAATGCCGCCATTCGCGGCAAAGGAAAGCCCTACAAGCCACCTGCTGGAGGCAAGGTGGTGCCTTCGACTCCATCGACCTCACGCCTACCCGCAGCCGGCCCCATGCCCACGACCGGGGGTGGCCGTCCGTGTGCTTGCTGCCCCTCGTGCGGGGTCCAGCTCCCTTGCCAGCTTTGTGGTCTTTCGGGGCACATCACCTCTCGTTGTCATCGCCACTTCAAACAGGACTTCCTTGGCATCGGCAACAACGGCAAAGGCAATGATAAGCCACTCATGAGCATGGACACACTCCATCATATCCTATCGACCCGACATGGTACATGGATACGAGCGCTACTCATCACCTCACGAGTGAGATGGGCAAGCTCTCCACTCAGGAGCCATATCGTAGTCATGATCAAGTTCGCACCGCCAACGGAGCAGGTATGCACATATCACATGTTGGTCAGACTTCGCTTCTTACTCATAAACCTAAACAATTACATCTTCTCAATGTCCTTCGAGTTTCTTCCGCTACACGTAGTTTGTTGTCTGTTCCTAGGCTTACTCGTGATAATAATGTTTTCATCGAGTTTCATCCGTTCCATTGTTTTGTCAAGGACCGGGACACGAGGGACGTTCTTCTTAGAGGTCGCCTGCGCCATAGACTTTATGCCCTTGATGTGCCGCCTGTTCCTTAGGCTTTCAGCGGTGTGCGTGTGTCACCTACTTACTGGCACGCGCTATATGGGCTGAAGCAGGCTCCTCGCGCGTGGCATGCTAGGCTTGGCTCCGTGCTTCGAGCTCTTGGTTTTGTTCTGTCGACTGCTGACACATCACTGTTTCTTCTTCAGCGACCTGAGGTCACGATGTATCTGTTGGTCTATGTTGATTGCATTATTCTCATCAGCTCTTCCGATGTTGCTGCTGATTGTCTCCTGTCTGCTCTGAGTGGTGAGTTTTCTGTCAAAGACTTGGGCACTCTGCACTACTTTCTTGGTTTGGAGGTTGCTCGGTCCTCTGCTGGATTGACTCTTTTGCAGCACAAGTATTCTATGGACCTGTTGCGCCGTGCTGGTATGCTGAAGTGCAAACCTGCTACTACTCCTATGTCTGCCACCGATCGTTTGTCTGTTGTTGATGGAGATCCTCTCACTTCTGATGATGCCACTGAGTACTGCAGTATTGCTGGAGGTTTGTAATACTTGACTATCACTAGACCGGACATCTCCTACGCAGTCAATCGTGTGTGTCAGTATCTTCATGCTCCTCAGACTTCCCATTGGTCATTGTGAAGCGCATTCTGCGCTATGTCTGTCTCACTGCCTCGTATGGTCTACTTCTTCAGCCTGCATCCTCATGTGAGCTTTCGGCGTTTTCAGATGCGGATTGGGCTGGGAGTCCTGACGACAGGCGATCCACAGGGGGATATGCAGTCTTTCTTGGTCCTAATTTGATCGCCTAGAATGCTCACAAACAGTTTACGACGTCTCGCTGTAGTACTGAAGCTGAGTATAACGCGGTTGCCAATACCACTACTGAGATCAAATGGGTACAATCCTTATTGAGGGAATTGGGCATATCTCAAGCTCAGCCACCTATCCTTTCGTGTGACAACATCGGTGCAACATACTTGTCATCTAATCCAGCATTTCATGCCCGAACGAAACACATCGAAGTTGATTTTCACTTTGTGAGGGAACGCGTTGTACAGAAGCTACTTCACATCAAGTTCATCTCATCTAAAGATCAACTTGCTGACATCTTCACAAAGCCTCTACCACAACCACAGTTTGTAGGTTGTAGGCGCAATCTTAACTTGCTCTGTACCTCAGGCACAGTTAAGATTGAGGGAGGGTGTTAGATTGTATAAAATACGTAGCCTCTGTACAAGTCTTGTAGTCTGTATTGTACACTTCCGTGTACCCCTTTATATATATGAGATAGCCACACCCGTTAAGGGTGTTGAGCAGTTTCCCAAACCCTAAGTTTAACAGCTTACACCCCCTGGAATCTTAGAATGAAATCCTATCCTTGATTCGCGGGCAGCCAAACGAGTAGATATTGGATTTCGCAAATGAAATCCATCGATTGCAACCCAAATGATGGGTACCAAAGAGGCTGTGAAAGGAAATGTAGAGCATTCTCTACCTTGTGCATTTAAAAACAGGCAAAAGCATGGTTGATCAAAGTCAATTACATGGTAGCCTATGTCAATGCTTTACTGAAGGTGTAGCTGCCCATACAACAACAACAACAACAACAAAGCCTTTAGTCCCAAACAAGTTGGGGTAGGCTAGAGGTGAAACCCATAAGATCTCGCGACCAACTCATGGCTCTGGCACATGGATAGCAAGCTTCCACGCACCCCTGTCCATAACTAGTTCTTTGGTGATACTCCAATCCTTCAGGTCTCTTAACGGACTCCTCCCATGTCAAATTCGGTCTACCCCGACCTCTCTTGACATTCTCCGCACGCTTTAGCCAAGCCGTTCGCCTGCGCTGAATATGCCCAAACCATCTCAGACGATGTTGGACAAGCTAATCTTCAATTGGTGCTACCCCAACTCTATCTCGTATATCATCATTCCGAACTCTATCCTTCCTCGTGTGGCCACACATCCATTTCAACATACGCATCTCCGCCACACCTAACTGTTGAACATGTCGCCTTTTAGTCAGCCAACACTCGGCACCATACAACATTGCGGGTCGAACAGCCGTCCTGTGGAAGTTGCCTTTTAGCTTTTGTGGCACACTCGTTACAAAGAATGCAAGAAGCTTGGCGCCACTTCGTCCATCCGGCTTTGATTCGATGGTTCACATCTTCATCAATACCCCCATCCTCGTGTAGCGTTGACTCCAAATATCAAAAGGTGTCCTTCTGAGATACCACCTGCGCATCAAGGCTAACCTCCTCCTCACACCTAGTAGTACTGAAACCGCACATCATGTACTCGGTTTTAGTTCTACTAAGCCTAAACCCTTTCGATTCCAAGGTTTGTCTCCATAACTCTAACTTCCCATTTACCCTCGTCCGACTATCGTCAACTAGCACCATATCTCCTTGTATATCCGTTGTGACTTCATCCATCACCAAGGCAAAAAGATAAGGGCTCTAAACTGACCCCTGATGCAGTCCTATCTTAATCGGGAAGTCATCAGTGTCGACATCACTTGTTCGAACACTTGTCACAACATTATCGTACATGTCCTTGATGAGGGTAATGTACTTTGCTGGGACTTTGTGTTTCTTCAAGGCCCATCACATGACACTCCGCGGTATCTTATCATAGGTCTTCTCCAAGTCAATGAACACCATATGCAAGTCCTTTTGCTCCCTATATCTCTCCATAAGTTGTCGTACCAAGAAAATGGCTTCCATGGTCAACCTCCAAGGCATGAAACGAAACTGATTTTTGGTCACGCTTGTCATTCTTCTTAAACAGTGCTCAATGACCCTCTCCCATAGCTTCATTGTATGGCTCATCAGCTTAATTCCACGGTAATTAGTACAACTCCGAACATCCCCCTTGTTCTTGAAGATTGGTACTAATATACTCCGTCTCCATGCTTCTGGCATCTTGTTTGCCCGAAAAATGAGGTTGAAAAGCCTTGGTTAGCCATACTATCGCTATGTCCCCGAGGCCTTTCCACACCTCGGGGATACAATCAGGGCCCATCGCCTTGCCTCCGGCAAAAACAAAGCAGTTGGGTTGGGGTGTTGGGG
>NC_041393.1:317948586-317983938 GCF_002162155.2 Triticum dicoccoides
TGAAGGTGAAGAGTACACGAACAAGAGAGGAGAAAGTCTTGATGTGGTCTGCTATGTCTCTGAAACGGTCCAACACTCACTGTAAAAGATCCTTGCGTTCCGGGAGCCTCAGAGATACCGCACAGGCAGCAAGAACGACTTGCCATAGCCGATTACGAGCTTCGCCGAGCAACACAAAGTCAGGAAGGCTGTTTGAGTTGGTGACGATGTCAAGGATTTCCGGTCGACCCCAAACTGTGTCGGCATGCTTGCAGCGTAGCAAGATATGGCTGATGGTTTTGGCAGCTGGGCGTAAGTCACAGCCGTTGTGCGGGGTGAGTTCAGTCCATTGCTTCTCGGCCATGTTGCCTTTGGTATTGAGCCGTCCACGGAAGGCAAGCCAAGAAAAACTCAGTGCTTGTGTGACGCAGGTGGACACTGCGGCTGGAGTGATGCACGGTGGGGAGATCGTGAAGGGCAGTAGTGGGTGCCGCAGTCGGAGTGGCTGGCGGCGGGTGACTCGCGCTCTAGTGCTCTCACGCTCTCCCGTATTCTTACTCTGACTCTCCCTGCAGTGCTTGTTTTCAACACGATTGAAAATTCATTGATTGGAGCAAGCAATGTATTTTGCTTGAAATTTCAGTGTTAAAGAAAATAAATCCTTTGGTGCTCACGTTGGCTTTGTCCTTGTTTTGTAGATACAGTGAAACTTTATCGCAAAGGGGAGCTAGCAACAATGCTGACGGAACTGGACATCAAAGTGAATCATCATGACAAGATTGAGCATGACTAGATTTCTAGAGTACCGGAGCAGCTTGGGTTTATTGGTTTGAGACGTTACTAGCAAGTTAATTTTTTGTCGCGTATATCTGTTGCTGAAACTGTAAAGGAAGAAAACCCTCTGAATTCGACAAAAAAATCCGAGTTGGTTTAGTGCTATCGCGAATCTGAGTTCCTATACTGTCAAAGTGTCAATGCATATTCTGATTTGATTTCTACACTGAAATGCAATAACATGACCGTGTGAAAAGCAGCACTTCCATGGATGATTGGGTGATGGCATGTGTGCATGCAGTCATTCACTGATTTGTTTGACTCCGGGTTTCTATCCATCCTATGGTAAGCAATGCAGGGCTGGGCAGGTGGGCAGCCATCAAGGTAAGAAAAGGGGAATCATGGAATCTTATCTCTATATATACTACTCCCTTTGTAAACAAATACTCCCTTCGTACGAAAATACTTGTCGAAGAAATGGATAAAAATAGGTGTATTTAAAATTAAAATACGTCTAGATACATTCATTTCTCCGACAAGTATTTTTGGACCGAGGGAGTAGTACTATAAGGCGTTTTTAGATCACTTAAGGAGAGAAACCTGACAATTACATACTCTTACCGGAGGGATGGCGTGCGACGTACGGGGCGGACTTCGAGGCCGCGCGGCGGATCTCGCTGGGCGACGTCGTGATCTGGCTCAGCAAAGATGCGCTTCGCCTCGTGCTATTCGATGAGCGCGGGTTACGGTAGACGCATGATATCTTTGGCAAGGTGAGCTGATCGATCTTGGGGACCTCATCTTGTTTCCGTGCCATTTTGCTAGGATTCGAGAGAGGATCCCAACAGATGTGGGCGCCATTGATGGAAACACGTCGGAGCTCGGAGCGGCGGCGTCCTCGTCAACCGGGGGCGGTTGCGGTACATGTGGCGCACGGGAACGCGTCTGTCATCCGTGGCGCACGTCGGCCCCCGCTGCCTTCGACAGGTGGGCCTGGGATTATCGGGCGTGGACCGGTCCACCATGGGGCTGATGCTCGACACGTGGAGGTGGGAGGATCGGGCCGCCATGAGCCGTGCGCCTCTAGGGTTTCGCTAGGAGCCGCGGGTATTAAACAGGATGCGGGACGCCTCCTCCCCCCATTTTGGATTGTGACGAGAGCCTCTCACATTTCTGGGGTGCATTGTTGGGCGCCAGATCTAGGGTTCCTCAAGATTTCTTGTGGTGGGAGGGCAAAATTCATGGCGATGCTCGATCTTGCGCTCAAGTAGTTGCTTCTCCTTCTATACCCCACCCACCCGATACGATTCGTGAGAGTAAGAGTAACAAGATGAGAGAAGAGGGGTTTGGATCTAGACGGCATGGCCGGGGCGCGGGCCCATTCGACCGAGGCCGCGGGCGTGGCTTTACACCAACGTGTGGAAGCGCAAGATGGAGACGGGGAACTCCTCGATGACGAGCGTCTCCGGATCCGGTGACGCTGGTGCTGGAAAGTGGGACGGGGCGGCAGGGGGAAGCAAGTCGCCCCTCGCCACCAGGAGCAATGGGGGGCGGATGGCGGGTGCACCATCGAGCCACGCGCAGCCGCGGCAAGGAACCCCACACCTCCTAGGAAGCGTGATCCTCCCATGCACACGGGCAACATCAATCTTCCTCCTGAGCTTTGCCAGATCTGTAATTTGGTAGGACACCCAATTGCTAGATGTCCACTAGCGTTCTGTGAGAGACGCAAGAAACAAAGACACCTCTATGATATGTGTTGAATTTTTACCATGGGAATACACTCCTGTTATGTGTGCTTTTCGAGGGAAAGGGCAAGGGTTCTTCTATATTCTTGATCATAGTGTGGATAAACGGACTAGGGAGATAAATCACAATGTGATAGTCACCATCACAGAGGGCTCTGCTCCCACTAAAGACATCGAACATAAGCTGAGTGTGTATGTGGGGCAGGGGTGGCGTTGCTCTGCTAGACTCTTCACTCCTCATAAGTTTGTGATGAGAATGCCTAATCCCAGGGAGGTTGAGCAGGCTTTGTTTGTTGAACATGTTAAGCTTAAGAAATGTGGGGTGTCTGTCCAATTTTCTCCTTGGTCTGAAGATATTGATTTGGAAGGCCTTCTGGAAATAGCATGGGTTAGAATTGGAAGGATCCCTCCAAACAAAAGATGTGATAACACTTTGGCGTATGTGGGAGGTTTGGGCGGGATAACTCTGGAGGTAGATACACTACTACGATCAGAGACCCTTTGACAAAACTATGTGCGATGCATTAATCGCAAATGGTGATGTAAAAAACGGTCAAAAAAGATGCAAACGTTTGCGATGGTTGATATATCAAACACGGTTCAGATTTTAGATGCGTGTGCGATGCATGGCATACAGTTGATCTATACGAACTGTTTGCGATGAGACAGAACAACAGAAATGGGCAGCCATATCAAGGTATGTGCGATATACAACATACAGTTCGCTTCGATGAACCGTTTGCGATGAGACGGAACAACAGAAACGGGTCGCCAGACGAAGGTGTGTGCGATACACGACATACAGTTCACTCGGATGAACTGTTTGTGCTTAGACAACACAAAAGAAACGGTCGACCCGATGAATGTGTGTGCGATATACGGCATACAGTTCACTCGGATGAACTGTTTGCGTTGATCCAAGAGAACAGAAATGGTTCAACTTAACAAGATGTGTGTGATATGCAACAAACAGGTCTGCAATCGGAAATGTGTGGGAACACCGATAACAACACAGACGATTCTTGTTAACAAGTCGTGTGTGTTGTGAGCAAACGATTGCTGGTATACAATTGTGAGTGATTGATGAAAACATCACCGACGGGTTCCATTGTTTAGTCCGTATGCGATGTGATTTTCTCTGTCTGCACAACATCTATGTACGCTCTGTCTACAGAGCATCAACATATATACTTAAAAATACAACATTACATAACCAAATTAAGCATACAATTACACAAGTGACTACACACATAACATTTTCACACACCAAAGTAAGCAATTACATGCATACTAAACTAGGATAAAGCGAGGATCTAATCATCTACTTGTTGCGACGACGCTTGCCATTGCTCTGCTTCCGGCTGGATCCCTGGCCGTTTTGGGGAAGGAGGCACTTCCTCATGTCAATGATCTGCCTGGACATCTCGTAGCTCGTGTACGCCTCTTTGGCCGCGTACACGACGTGAGCTTTGTCGAGTTTCTCCATCTAGGCCGAGTGCCAGGCACGCTTGTCCTTGTTGCAAGAATCCTTCATGTCTCTGTAATAGGGGTCAATGATGGCCTCGGCGAGGTGAACCAGTGAGTCCTTCTCATGCTCGTTGCTGCCCCAAATCTTGTATTGGCCCTGGATGGCGACAAGATTATCGCCCGAATTCTTGAGCACCTTTACATCGTTGGTGATGCCTACCGTAGCAAACATGTAGTGGGGGCTGTTGACAAACTTGGCGAAACGCCCGCAAGGCCTTATGGCGAGGCAGTAGTGGTATACAAGGACATGATTGCGCACACACATTTGGGCACGAGTGCGGGTGTACTCGAGGTCGAACCCGACCACCTTGTACTTCTCCTCGGCAAGTAACATCTCCATGATATGGATGGAGTGCTCCACCCAGACCAGGTTGTTAGTGTACATCACCAAGAGCTCCGTGAACCTTCTGTGGGTGTCCATCATGGCATGCATGGTGAATTGCTGCTCGTCGTCGGCAGCCGCTCAGAGCGCCATTGTAGCCGCGCAAGATACCCTCTAAGAATCTGTTGTGGTGGGTGTGCTTCTTGCAATAGTGTGGCGCGGTCGAAAGGTTGAAGAGACACAAGGGTTAAATGGCCGCTGTAATAAATGGGGTCCGGCCGGCCTGTAATCATCACGTCTTGTCACCGCGTTCGTAGCGGAGGATTCCAGTGCACGCTTGAGAACCCTGCACGTGTTTCGTTTGACCACACGTGGGCTCGAAGAGGCGCCAAATGTATGGTTGGTGAACTTGTGCCCGCGCAACCACGCGGTTTATCGTGCAAGCTTCCCGCCCGACTAGTTTGGCCATGCGTCGTCTAGAAGAGGGGCAAATTGCGGGCGTTTATAGGCAAAAAAACTTTGTAAAAATGAAGTGTGTGGAATAACTTCGATCATAAGTTTATCCGTGGGTGATGAGGTCAAAGTTACGCAGAAGAGTGATGATGGACACTCGAGTGCGATAATTAATTCTGCGCTCTACAGGGCACACGGTTGAAGAAACCAACGGTGTGTAATAATTTCGAAGGTCGCAGTCGAGTTAGCTATACAGATCGTGTGCTGTGAGATCGACAAGGTAAACACATTCAAGAATGGTTAATAAAATCTAAGTCTATTGCATATTAAGGTCAAAATAGTGCTACCAATATACGAGTCTCATACGATGCCATTTCAACGATTGTACCACAAAAGCTCAAAATATTACAAGGTTCAAATTCCAGAGTTATATGGCTCAAATTCAAAGATTACAAGGTTCAAACTGATATTAGAAATGAAATTCCGCTCATCAGCAGCAAACACCCGCGCTGATCTATTGAACATGGATATAAGAGAGGTTTAAACTAATATTAGCACTTGTAATGCTGGTTTCGAAACCTCGTAATTTTTGCAAAGGGGTCAACCACTGAGAAGTCATGTATGGGGTTGACACGATGACTTCCGATTACTCTGTCATCTGAAGTTCCAAAATGTAATTCAGCTTTTTCGGAGCCTATTCCATTCTGCCGCAGCCGCCAGCGCTGATCAACAAACCATTCATTTTTGCGAAATAAATGTAGGGCAAACCTCATTACCTTCAGCACCCTTGCTCTAACAACAAAGAATGTGGAGAATATAATCTCCGTAAGGTCCCTCGGTAGGAGTTCAAAGTAATTTCTAAGAGATGCAGATCTAGGCATTCGATGTGATTGTTATATTATATGACATTATCCACCACCGGGCCTAATCTTATCTGCAAAAGAATAAAACGTGTTAGTGCCTACATGCAGTTTTGAACACTACTACATGCCTATTTGGTTTGCAGGATTTGTAAAATGCACTAACGTGCCATCTTCGATCCGACATGATTAACATGGGCATTTGATTACATTCTAGAAAAATGTAGCCTTCTTCACAAGAAGTTGGAGTGCATGAAAAGTTCCCTAAGAAAACTAATACAGATGAATCCAAAGGAGAAATGCTTATGGATTGTAACCATATGGATCAAGCAACCAATATGGGGGGGGGGACATGTATGTACTGAAATCCTCCAAAAATCCTTCAGAAATCGTTGTACATTGTCATTGTAAATTTGAAAAAACGTGTCAAAAATTGAACTCCCTTATGGTTAACATTTAACAAGAAAGGAACATCACCTCGATATATAGCTTCTCTAGGCACGGAAAGCATCTCAAAAAACTGACAACTTGATCCAGGTTGGGGCCGATAGATTCTAGTGCCAAGACCTTCACTGTGTGCAGTTTCGGGGTCAAGCTTGTCGGAATCATTTTCTGGATGACAAACGAACATACATCTTCAAAATTAGAAATAATTTTAACTTCTAGAAGGAGAGGTAGAACATGGTTGTTGTACCTGAATGGGTGTGGATCCAATAACAAGTTCGGAGTACTTGTTAGACGAGTAGCCCACCACTGTCAATTTCAGCGCATAAATGACATTGATTCTTTTTGGACCTTCTTGATCAACTACAAGTAATCTCTCAAGTGAAGGTGTGTCCTCAATGACCATACCGTGGTACACATTTTGTGATGTCTTCTTGTAGCACCAGCAACACACATAAATAGTCCGGAGAGTCATGGAGGTGATGTGGAAGCTACTCAACCCATTGATCGCCTGAAGATAAATGTACTCAAGTGGAGTACAGCCACGGAGCAGGCGCTCCATGTCACTGTCGGGGAGGCAGGCGACAACGAGCTCGAGGTGCTTCAGTCGTGGTAGAATAAGAGCGGGCGCGTCATTAAGGGGGGGGATGGCAGTTCCTGAACTTGGCGACGCGCAGCATGGGCGCGAGGCGGAGCGCAGATGTTGGCAGTGAGCGCATATGCCCATAATCAAAAGTGAGCTCCTCGAGCTGATCTAGGGCGGGGGATCAGAACCACTCGTCAAGCTTGGCTAGGTTTTTGCCGTTGGAACGGAACTTGCCCATACTAAGTCCTCTGGTTGGGCCATGGTGACTGCCGAGAATCTGGGAGAACGCATCCAAGCTTTTGCGATAGCCATGGAAGAGCTCGTGGGTGTCGATGAGGTTGAGAGGGGTGGAGTGCCATAGGGGGCGCCACCACTGGGACATGACGGTTGTCCGTGCCCCATATTTGATTGGGAGGAGGGAGATGATGACTATCAACATATCATCGGGGAGGCTGCTGATGAAGTCTAGGCCTGTTGGAGTCGCTTGCGGTTCTTGCTCGACCCGCCTTCGCTTGTTGGCAGCCCCATTCTCCACCTTTGGAGTCTCCTTGTCAGCGGCGCTTTCGATAGAAGTGGGAGTACAGGGAATATTTAGTTAAAACAGGGCAATAGAAAAGTGTATTGGTAACTAGAAGTTAGTAGGTAGGAATAGAGTAAGAAAATGGAATAATAATTGGTTACTTAAATACTACACAATTCCTTTGATATTGCTGGGTAAGTCAACATGCAGATACTTGAAAAGAACACTTACTTCGAACAAAGTCTGGACGGATGATATCGTCGGAGAAGTTAGCATATATCTCATGACCAGGCTCTTTTATGTGCAGTGCAATTTTAGTGCCAACTTTCAGTACATAAAACTTAGAAATTTCTTTCCAAAGGCCAGTGCCAAAATAGGAGTCACCGCATTCATCAAGTCTTACAGTAGCAACGATTGTAAATCCATGGTTTGTGTTTAGTATGACATCCCTTCAATCTTGATTTATGTAAAGGGAAAGATTGTGTACTACAAATTCTATTGCATAGCAGGGACGCGCTGCAGAAAATGGTAGGATTATTAAAGAATATGGTAACATGCAAATATGGGCAAAATTGAAAGAACTGTACAACACTTGAAATCAAAGGACAAAAATCTATAATTAAACAGATAGGGTAACCATGATGTCAAGGGAATATGAGAGTAATCGAAAGAACAATACATCATTAAGTTGCCAATATAGAAAGAAGAGGAAAAAAATCCCCTTTGACGTATATGCTGCATGTGGCACCTTTTATCCAAATGTAGCAATATTTAGTTTATGTTCAGGAAAGTAGGCCATGCCAGCCGATTTAGGGTGAGATTGAACATATCGCGCGCATCCTCAAGTCACCTGGTACTGTAAGATGGAACTCCATGGATGTCTGGCCGAGGTCGCAAAGTCCTAATGTGTGAGCACACTGTGCACTCTATGACAAGTGAGGAAACCCATGATTTGTTTTGCCTTGCCTCTTCACAGGGGGAAACCCATGATTTGTTTTGTCGAGTTCCTTTTGTAGTGTAGTGAGAATATGTCCAGTTTTAATTGCTATATTTGGTTGTTTGCAGTATGCCTTGTTTATTTCAATTGTTCACAATGTGATGCTCTATATGTGCAACTTTTACTGTGCAGTACATTTTCATCAATACCAGTTTTAAACATACCGATAGGAATGCATATATTTGCTTGCTGTTAAGCCTGTTATTGCTAGCATATGCCTCTTTTAAAGTTTTTTGGTTATTCGGTTGTTTATAGTTAGCATATGTCCAGTTTCAAATTCTATCTTTGGTTGTTCGTAGTATGCCTTGTTTATTCCAGTTATTCACAACGTGATGTTCTATATGTGCAAGTATGAACTATGCAATTCAATTTCATTAATACCAGTTTCAACAATACCACTATGAATGACTACATTTGGTTGCTATTAAGCATGTTGTAGTTAACACACCTTTCCATTTTTATTTAACAATAACCAAACACTAGTGTACTTAGACCGGCACAATACCGGTTTGAATGACTATGTTTGCTTGTTGTTAAATGTTAGGCATGTTACAGTTAACACACCTTTCCACTTGTTTTGCTTTACTAGCGTGCTTAAACCTGCACACCGAGGCTATCTTTTGGAGATTATTTTGTCTGCCATGGATATATTTGGTTGGTGTTTAGCCTGTTGTGCTTAACATGCCTCTCGATGTACTTACACAGGAAAATTTTGGGAACGATTGTTGTTTTCCATCGAGTTTAGTTTCATCCGATAGCTTATATATACTCACTGTTCAGGATATCGGTAGCTGGTAGCATATAGGCCGGGGGCTGATAAGGGACTAATCGGTGAATCGGATGTTTAACTGAATATATCTGTAACCCATTTATTGTTAGGTTAACTAGGGCAATATGTAGTATATCTGAGGCTACATAGCAACATGCACTGTACTGAATGTCTAAATATGCAATCCTAGGCTACATAACAACAAGGAAGAGTGTTACCCTAACGTTCTGATGATGTCTAGATATACGTAGAAGTGCAACAACAACAACAACAACAACAACAACAACAACAATGACACAACCCTGTTTGGATACTCTAACTTAGCTAGAGGTTAGAGTTAGTTTCTAGCTCATGACTAACCCTGAACTAACTCTAGCCAAAGAGGTGTTTGGATGACAGGGTTACATTGACAATACATGCACTAGGAGAACTAGCTCCAATTAGCACCACTACAAAAAAAGACACATCCGTGACATTTTGGTCTGAACGCAATTTTTCTGTCATACTTATGACACTTCTATGACGATAATTGTGACAAAACCCGGTATCATCATAGATGTGGTGAGCTCCTACTTCTATGACAAAAAATCATAATAGAAAATGGGCTTTTCGTCCTGGGTGTGCCTGAGACGCAGCTGCATGACATTCTTTGGTCCGTCCATGACGGAAAAAACAGTGGTAGAAGTGAGGGCGAGTAAAATATTGGCGAGTTCCCGGTTACGGTGGGTGGTCGGGGGCCGAGCGATGCATGTTTCTCTCGTACACGTACGCGCGTGGGTGCGAGGCGTTGGACTCTAACTGAACCCGAGCGAGGCGTTCGCCTAACTGACCCCGAGCGATTGCACTACAGGCTACGCGTTACTGAACCCGATCGATCGAGCGATTCTTTCGCTACTGCTGCTAACTGAAGCCGATCGATGCTGCCTCTGGATGAACACTGAGCGTTGCTGGGGGGTTTGGATGAATAGTGAGTGTTGCTGGGGGGGGTTTGGATGAACAGTTCCCGGTGGGGGTGGATGAACAGGACCCCGTGGTGTTGCCTTTGGATGAACAGGACCCCGATCGAGCCGGTTGGGGCTGGATGAACAGGACCCCGTGGAGGGATGGATGAACAGGACGACCCCGTGGAGGGCTGGTTGAACAGTAGCCGGTGGAGGGCTGGATGAACAGTAGCTCGTGGAGGGGTGGTTGAACAGGAGCCCATGGAGAGGGCTGGTTGAACAGTAGCCGGTAGAGTAGCGCGCGGTGGAGGCTAGATGAACATGAGTCCGTGGATGAACAGTCGCAGGTGGAGGCTAGAGGAGGTCGACGGTGGATGAACAATAGCCCGTGGATGCTGGATGAGGTCGACGGTGGAGATGAATAGTATCCCGTGGAGTCCCGTTTTGTGGTACGCCACATCCCTCCCGATGAACAGGACCCTTGTTTCGACCATAGCGCTCCAACACAAGTCCGTTTCCTCCGTTTTGCTGTACGCCACACCCCTTCCGATAAACAGGACCCCATTTCGACCGTAGGAGGTCCAGCATAAGTCCGTTTCCTTTGTTTTGCAGTACGCCAGACCCCTCCCGATGAACATGATCCCGTTTCGAACGTGGCCGGTCGAACACAAGGTCGTTTCCTCCGTTTTGCGATACGCCAGGCCTCGTTTTCATCGGCTGTTCCGTCCGAGCCCTCCCAATGAACACGATGACGCATTCCGTTCTGATCCAGCCGGTTGGCTCCCCATGAACACGACAACGACGCAGTTTCTCCGTTCCGACCCAGCCATGTACACGAGCCCTGGCCGTACGTATGCGCGAGTAGGCGTTCGAGACCCCGCCCGTATGTACGTACATGGCCGTATTTACTTTCTTGTACCCTGGCCGTTGTACATACATGTATATGTTACATGCGCGCCTCTACTACGACACGTGCGCGCCTCTACTATGACACATGTGCGCCTCTACATCGACCAGTATGTACGTACACGTTCGTGACTAGAATGACAACGTTACGTACGCTTCGACCAGGTGGGTCCCGACTGTCAGGCACTTCCTTGCGTGCGAAGATGTAGCTGGTGGGTCCCAGCAGTCAGGGGGGGGGGGCGAATCTTTTTTTGCCCGGACGCACTTCCTTGCATGCGAAGATGTAGCTGGTGGGTCCTAGCAGTCAGGGGGGAAACATTTTTTTCGCGAAATATGGTGGCCCGTCCGGTGGGTCCCCGCTGTCAGGTGGAGGAATAATTATTTTGCGTGTAATAAGGAGGCACTTCCTTGTGGCTGCCGTGGACCCAGCTGTCGGCCTCTCCACGTACAGTACTCTTCCGATGGAAGTCGATCGTTGACCACATTGACCCCGCCGCGCCAAGAGCACCACGGCGGTGGACGACGGCGAGGCCTAGGAAGGGGACGACGCGGAGCCGGGGAAGACGCGGCAGTGGAATCCCGCATGGAGAGGAGTACGAGGATTCACTGGTTCGGCTGCGGTGTGAGGCTGCCGCCGCCGCAGAATAACAAGGGGTGTGGGTGAGTAGAGGGATGGCCTGGCCAACGATGGGAGTAGTAGGGGGTGGTGAGGCCTCCGCGGCATCACAGCCCGCCACGGGAGGCAGGAGCACGCGGCACGACCGGCGCTGCTTTGGGCCGCTGGAGCAAGAAGACCAGAGGTTGAAGAAGCACTACGGCCGTTGGATGGACATTGTACGATCACTGCAACTAGAATCGTTTATATTGACTAAGTTGACAAAGCCCTTGGTACGTGTCAACTTTGTAGGCCCACAGGTCATGCTCCGAAACGGTGTGCCCCAGATGTCAGGGGGAGGAATCATTTTTTGGGCGGCTGAAGCAAGAATATCCGAGATTGAAGAAGAAGCACGACATTTGTTGGATGAACATCCAACGACCGCAGCTTCTAGAACCATGTGTTGTTGACAAAGCCTTCCATACACGTCAACTTAGTTTTTTTTAAGGGACGCGTCAACTTAGAAGGCCCACAAGTGTGTGGCAGAGAACATATAGCTCATTTGCGATTTGTAAGAATGTACAACCCATTTTTTAATTCTAATGTAATTTACTACAGCTCATTTACAGTTTGTTAAAAGTACAGCCCATTTTCTAGCTAGGACAACATTTAATAATTTCAACCAACCGCTCAAAACAGAATTCAAAAAAATTCCCACATTTTGATGGGATCTAAAATATTTTTATCCAAAATTTCTAGTCAGATTAAATTTAATTTCAAAATAAAGTTGTATTACGTTAAAATCCAACAAAATATGCGCGCGTAACAAGTAATGAAATTAAAATTTTCAAATTCCAAAAATAATATATTTTTTAAACTAGTTACACGTTTGGTGCATTTTTTTATAATTACTGCCCAGTTATTATAATTACATCCCATTTATTATTTCTTAAAGTCCATTGTCTTGTTAAGCCTAATGCATACCTCCTAGGAAACTTTGTAGCGCAGCGGGGCGGAGAATAACAAGTTGACCCGGATATTGTGTACAACTGTCGGCCCAGTTGCATTGCTGATGTTGAAAAAAAAGGCCTGTGTAGTACAGTACAACCTAACATGGCTACTCAACCCACATTCAGCGATGCCAGAAAGGCCCAAACAAAGATTCTGTACAACTTTTTGAAGTCATTAAGCTCAATTAACAACTTAAGAAAAAAGTTAGATTTTAGTGAAACCTAATTAAAAGTTGTCACGAGCAAAGAAATAATTCAACGGGTCCCACTTGTGCGTGTGTCCGTGTGTGTGTGTGTGTGTGAGAGAGAGAGAGAGAGACCCATCGGTCGATGCTCGTAAATACATCTTTCATCCATATGCTAATGCTTAGTAAAAACTTATATAGTTGACACAATCATATAGAACATCATAGCACACTCAATTTGCATACAAAAATTTCACGCAGGCGGCACAATCAGGATGGAAGTAGTGGATCGCTAGGGGTAGGGCTATGTTGAAGCCAACGAACTCGTACATAACGGTTCATCGTCTTTATCAATGACAGGGAAATATCTTGAATGCTGTGGAAAGAAAACATACAAACAACATAATAAGTTCTTCTAGCACATTAAGTTGACGTACAACCCTTTCTAAAAAAGGTTCAGGTACAAAATTAGAACAGGTAACAATCAAATGTACTGGCACATCAGTGCTTCACACCCATAGCTCGGATTTAACTAGTACCCCGTCCATCTGAAAATACTTGTCGAAGAAATGGATAAAAATGAGTGTATCTAGAATTAAAATACGTCTAGATACATCTATTTCTTCGACAAGTATTTTTGGACGAAGGGAGTATCTGACAAGATTCAGTTGTTACCTCAAATTAGAGCACATCCAGGCAGCCAGCCCTGCCTCATCTCCCAAAGAAGCAGTGGCCTCCGCCGCGCGATGGAGTAGGCCCTGTGCCATCCATCGTTCCGAGCAACACGAGGAAAGTCTGACGTTGACTCCTGTAATGGACGTCGTCGACGGATCCTGGCACCAACGGTGGCGGCAGGACTTCGATTGATGGATTGACCACTTCTTCGACATGCACGAACACTCGATACAGGTACATCCCTAATGTGGTCTGCGGCGGCCTTGGTGGCGAAGAATAGTACAATCCCGGTTCCTGCACCGGTATCTCAACACCAATCACCTTCCGTATGGTGGACAGCTTCTTCATCCATGCCATAACCGTCAGAGCCCAGATGTCTGGAGGAACAAACATACTTACGAGCTCACCTCCAAGGTCGTTGATAAGCTCATTCATGGACTCGCTGTTCCAACCACGTCGAGGCATGCCATGGAAGGTAAGCTTTGTGAAAAACTCAAGCTCAGAGGGCACCGAGCCCCATCCTAGGTGCCACCGATCAAAGCTCACTAGCGCGCCATGGCAGAACAAACGCTAGGAAGATTCAAACACACGACTGCAGTCAAAAGTTGTCCGTAACCTGACGAAGAAATCAGCCGGTGGCGGACAGACTTCGACGAGCAAGTCACTTATTTGGATGCCGTGCGCAATGCCAAGAGCTTTGACAAGGTCGTCCGGCGAGACGGGAGGCTGGTCGCCATTGATGGTTACCATCAGCACTTTGCCGGCAAACTGGTCGTCAAGCGCCGCCATGCCACTATTGAGCGACAGGACGCAGTGATCGAAGGCAGGACGGACCTCAGGATCTTTGGCTCGGAGATCCGTGTTGACCGGCGACATAATAGTGCGCTTGAGTACAGGGAGTACAGGAGGGGGATTTGGGGGAACCGGAGTAGGAATCGAGATTCCAGAGGTGGGGGAGGGGCGGGAGATTGGGGATGAAAAGGTAGCATGAATTTCAAACACGAGCCAATGTGCTCTCGGCGCGCAAGCGCACGAAAACACCGGTGGAGCCCACATGTCGGCCCAAGAGTCCTTATTCTTTCTTTTTGGAGAGCCCGGCCTTTTTTGAGGATCTTTTGAGAGCCCAGCCCGAGAGTCATTGACCTGTTTGGCATTGCGTTACTACTCGGCCCATATTCAACGACACCTCACTGGCCCAAACAAGTGTACATCATCGAAAAGACACTGATCTAAAATTATATAACTTGAAAAAATGAGATATACTCTGAACACTGGAGAATGGTGATGCCCTCATTTAGCCCACCAGTAGTTCGAGACAATAAACAGTTCGAAACAACGATATATACACCATTCAAACACTGACTAGTGACTACTACTGACATAAACAACAAGACATGATAGTTCATAAGAAGTCTTGCTACGCCACCAAAACGCACCCATCTGCAGCGCTCAGACTCTCGTGATCCAGACGAGAATGACATTCTAAACAGAGGAAACTATTACATAGTAAGAGTGACATAGACGAGGATCACCAAATGACAAGGAATATGCATAACAAAAGAAAGAACTACCCATCCAGAACAAGCAGCAAAGACAACAAAGTCATTCAAAGAGATGATCCAACACCATCATATTTTGCAGCCCCGCTTCAGCGACCAGTGATCCGGAGACACTAGTACTCCACCCTTTGGACGCAACAACCCAATTACCTATCAACCTGAACGCTTGAACCACATCACTGCCTGTCGTAATTGAGACATCCAAGGATCAAAGTTAATCTGGATGCCTTTGTCATTCTCACCTTCTTTTGGCTACAGGCTGTATCGTTGACAATCAGGGGAGTTTGCTCCCGAACTCCTAGGGCTCGCCATGTAGACACAGTTTTCCATAGCAAACAGAGCCTCTCTGCCATCAAGGTCCTTGCCAACGGTGATCTCCTAGTTAATCGGATAATTGAGTATGAGAAATAGAGAGTGTGAACCAAGGCTGTTTACCCGCCTCCAACTAAAAAATCCTGAAGGCCCCAACAAGCTGGTATCCTGCTCATAGACGTAACAACCACTGTCCAGATACTCACGTATTTCATAGTGCTTGTATACAGTGTTTTTTTTGCAATATAACTTTTCCGGCTCATGTGTCCGAATGATCATCAGTCTTTTGCCGTCGTCTGATCGAGCGAGGAACCAGTTGTGCTTCCCTGTTTTTGGCAAAGGTGGTGTGATTACAAAGGGCAGTAACTGCAGGGACACTAGATCATATCAAAAAAGGACATGCATTGTTAATGTAAGACCATCATTGTTCAGAGTATGAGTAGGATAATGCAAGAAACAACATTGATATGTCCCTGTTGGAACTGGGAGGAAAATATAGGGAAATGTATACTGGGTTCAAAAATATAGAAGTGCCATGCATGGTTATACTCATGTTATCTCGTAATCGATTCTTCACAGGAAACTACCATGTCATGCATGTTATGTAATCATGTTCTGTCCTCACAAACAAATTCTTCAAGGTAACTACAAACCATGCATTGTTATATACTCGTGTTCTATGGGAATTTTTTTTGTGAGGATATTATTCTATCAATTGATTGTTGAAGGGCGAATATAGGTATGTACACATGGTAAGCATTACAGGATTTCACTACTTCCAAATATAGAGTTCTCCATATGCACATTTACTTCCCTAATGTATGGTTAGATGAAACCAACAGTGTGGTGCATGTTTCTACATAATGAAAATGAGGAAACTAACATGGCCATTGATACACACTCCTATTTAGTAGTAGTATATAGATTACTGTAAAATAAGGAGAATATCCACATATTCCTAACCGTTTGATTATTCATGGGTACAAATTGGCTGTAATGACATGGTCACAATCGCATGAATTAACTCATTCCAAATATAGCTGATTTACGGTGTCTCTAATACATTGCCATAGTTCTACTCAAATTCTGCTCAAATAGGGATATGCCAATCATCACAAAAAGTTCAAATAGTGTCATGGCGTCATCATTAACATGAGACGGAAACAACTTACACGTGTCGTCCCAACAATACATGGTGCCATCTGCTTTGTCGATTACGTAGATGATGCCATTATGTTCAATAGCATCACAAAAGTGTGTATCAGCTTTGATGATGATCCACTGTGAGCTGAGTTGTCTCCAGCTAAAGAAGGCACCGACATAAAAATATGCGAGCCTGCAGTCGAACAAGGCAACTTAGCTTGAAGTCTGCGTAATTTGCATGTCGTGTGGGCACTTGGCAGATTACAATCTTCTGCAAAACAAGGTCCGTCCAACTGACGTGATAATCTAGATGACTTGGACCGCGATGGTAAAACTCTATATAATCCAACGGAGGAAGGATAATCTCATGGGAGGTCTGGAAGTTCACGAGCACCAACTTTTTACCGTCTTCTCTGAAGGCAGCCATCCAGTGGGAGTGCATGCTGACCCAGTACATACCTGCCAAGAAGTTTCGGGCGATGGTGATCGGATCGAAGTCGAGGGAAATGATGTATGGCGAACCACTACATACCTCAAAGAAGTTTCGGATAATGGAGATCAGATTGAAGTCGAGAGGCATCATGTACGCCTCTGTATCATGGTGAGCTAATTTCACAAGACCAGATAGCAGCAAGCAGGGTGTCTTGAAAAGCTTAGGCCTCACTTATCGATGGCTGTGTGCATGTCCCTCGAGCATGCAGCTAGCCGCAGGGCGCTCAACATATCCATACACGAACAACATAGGTTGAGGATGTCACTGGGGATATTGCTCCAATCGCGACTCATATGGATGCTGCGCGGTTCATGTTTAGCCATGGTGGAGTTTGGAAGGTGGGGTTTTTTGGGGGCTTGATTTACGGGGGAGAAGGCTGTCGGTGCTGGAGCGGCTAGCGAGGGAATAGTGGTACTAGGGGAGGCTAGCGAGGCGACGGTACACGGGGGCACAGTGAGATGGAGATGGAGATGGAGTGGTGCTATGGGAGGGGAGAGGGAGAGGGAGACGAGGCGATGCATGCTAATGTGCTATTCGGTGGTGATGACAGACTGCACAGTGCATAGGGTGAGGCTGACTTTGGTAACCCGAACACGCCGCCTGGACTAGTGTCAGGCGCAGGGTGTTGTCCACTGTGAGGACCGGATGAATAGTATTTTGACCATCAAGTGTACCATAGTTCTACTACTACTACTACTACTACTACTACTACTACTACTACTACTACTACTACTACTACTACTACTACTACTACTACTACTACTACTACTACTACTACTACTACATGAGTACTCCAGTACTGTATAGCGGAAATAGGTTTCCCGTGCTAGCATGCCTGTCCACTTCATCCTCCAGGTATCATCCATATTGCGAGTAGAACCAAATTCTCGTGCATGCGGAAGCGCAAAGATGGGCCTTTGATAAGGATAACCGTGTATTCCTTAACCAGAGAATGTTGTGTCTCCCACACACGCGCCAATATCCATCTGAACCAGCTATGACACATTTTTTATCTGTTTGCATAGGTCCCACCTATCAGGAAGGATGGGCACGTACACGAACAGGTAGACTCCTCAGTCTACTCGCATAGCCTTTTCGTTTATTCTACCTAGCCGTCTAATCAACTGCTGCATGCCACTTCTCCACCGGGAACCAATTTTCCTCCGCTTCTTCACCTCCCCTTCGTCTTCATTTGCATCCAAACCCCACTGCATTCACATTGTTTTAACCTCTTCACATACTCCTGGAGTAATTCCGAAGCCCCTTTATGATGCGGAGCATCCCTCGATCATCCCCATGGACATACCTACATCTCCCTCGCCACCACTTGGACCTATGACAAGAGCTCGAGCAAAGGCCATCGAAGATAAGGTGAACTCACTCCTCTCCGAACTCCCACCCTTTACTTACGACTCATGGCTACCACCTCATGCAGATACTCTATGTGTGATCACGTGCTTGGAGGAGAGCCATGAAACAACTACATTTAAATGGCCAAGACAGCGAGGACACCAAGCGTGAAGGACAAGAAGAAGAGCTGCCACGAAAGCTACAGGCTCTGGACGACCGGCTCAGCACGGACATCCGATGCCTGGAGGTCGCTACAGCCGAAGGAAGAGAGGCCAGCTAGAGCTACAGGCTCCGGACGACCGGCCCAGCCCGGATGCCCAACAACTCCCAGGCTCCGGATGACCGAGCCCCTCCGCACGTCCGACACTTCCCCAATTGAACCAAAACTACAGAAATCCGAGGAAGACCAGAAGACCATGCAACCGGCAACAGAACCGAATCTATGGACGTCCGAAGACTTACGGACGACAGGGCCGTCCCGAGCCTCGGGACGTCCGACGCCCATCAGACGTTCGACCCCTGGCTGTGCCCAGTTATGGGCTGATGCCCATGTACCCCTTCATTTTGCCACTCATTTGCACTATGAATATAAATAGACCTCTCCCACCTCCTATCTAGGGTTAGTGTTGATTTATCTCATTTGTTAGATAGAGCCTCGCTCATCCATCCAGATCTACTCCTCACGAGGGACCGACACCTCCTCGGAGAAGATCCACCTGGATTCAAGACCTCCATCCGAAGAAGACCATCTTCAAGACCTCGTCACGGAGAAGAACCGGTTACCCTTTGTATTGTCTCTTGTTGGATTTGGATCTTGTACCTCTCTTGTGTTTCGATGATCTAGCACATGTGTGACTTTGTTCTTATTGGTTGAGTGTTCTCGCGTGTTTTTCGCTCGTTCCCCTCCTTGTGTTCTTCATGTTCCTCATAGGGATCCGCTCCAAACGTGAAAGATCGGCCTCTAGGGTTCTACCCTACATCATCTTGGTATCATGAGCCACGTTGATCACGTTTTTGGAGCCGCTACCCCGTGTTTTCTAGCTTGATTTTGTTGTTTTTGTCCTAAATCCGAAAATCCCCACCAAAAATAGCCCAATATTTTTTTTTGTGATTTGTTGGTGTGTTGAAGTTTTGTTGGATTTGATCCATGGATTTGTGTTGCCACGTGTGGATCTAGCTTTCCCCACCCTCCCCACCCTTTTCCATCCACAAAATCGTTCGAATTCGACATCTCCACCTTCCTCCACCTCAAAATCGAGCAGTTCTTCCCATGCCCGAATTTCGCCCAGGCACCAGACGACCGGGCTCCACCAGACATCCGGCGACCAGACGATCGTGATCCACCGGACGTCCATAAAACCCTGACGAAATTGAAACTTTTCAGTTCGGCCACCACCACTTCCCCACCTTCCACCACATCTTCCAAACACTTATACCATCACAGCTATACACATACACCACCATCATTCACCAATACCTCCTATGACGATTTTAACATGTTTTGTTCTTTGAGATTTGGGTTGTGGTTCCCGTGTCCCATTGTGTTTCGGCTATATAGGTACGGTTCGACATCATCATCACCACCGCTCATCTTCACAAAGGACTCATCATCGCCAAGGACGGTAACCTCGACGACATCTTTGTCATCCCATGCCATTGCATTGATAACCATATAGCCTTACTTTCGCGTTGCTTACCCATCGAGACTAGCCTTTGAGTATTGCCGGCAATGTGGCTTGTGCACATTAGTGATAATACTGCATAGCATACATACCATACCATAGTGGTGCATATCTTGGTATCATCTTTTGTGTCACAAAGTTGTCATCGCATACACAATTGCTATCTTGGTTCATGAAGTTTTGCATGAGAAAAGAGCTCAAAAGTGAAAGAGCCAAACAAGCTTTTAAGCAAAGAGGGAAAGATAAGCAAAGATCTTATAAGCAAAAACCATATCAACATACTACCTTAATATTATCATATCCGATCATCTTGGATCATATCACCGAAATACCACACATATAGTATACTTGGGATAGAGGTCGTTGCATTTTTCCGTAGTAGGTTGTGCACAAGTTATGTATCCGCCTATTGTGCAATCATGCTAGCGTCTCTCTTGTATTCTGCAACAAGAGCATTTTCGTGGACTCCACATTTTGGCTCATTTTTGGTTTGCACAATCCCACTTATCTATTTGCGTGTGTGTTTCCATGTACCTCTACTTGCTTGGTCTACTTGTTGCATTTGCAAATTTGTGAATCTTTTCCAACATTATTGAAGCCCACTTACAATTGCATCAAATTTTGTGCCACCATCCTAACCAAGCTCCACCATAAGCTTTTACTTGTGTAGGTGTGAGAACCGACAAGAATTGGTACCAATTGTGCTATTTCATTGTCCGCATTTGAGTGATCTTGATCCATCTTCAACATCGGTCAAGGTACATTTGGTATAAGTTCTTCTCCTTCTCCCACTCACATTTTGCTTGGAATGATGGATAGGCCAAGTACTTCTACCAACCCACTCTTTATCGAGCAAGACGACATGTCATCATTCTTCACCAAGAGCCACCTCTTTGGTGCACAACGAGCGTTGCATCAAGAGCAACAAGCAATGACCAACCGAATCGACAATCTCGCCACCGATTTGCGACTCTCCGAGCAATGTACAAGATACTACTTCAACAACAAGCTCGATGCGCACAAGCAAGAGAACGATGCAAGAATGGACGAGATCCATGCCTTGTTGGTAAACCGCTCTCCTTCAACTTCTTCATACTCAAGATGGAGCCGCTCAAGTCGACACTCCGACGACACCTTCTCCGTCTCAAGTACACCGACATCGAACACTCTTCGATGAGCCACGAGTCAAGACCGTCATGCATCTCACAATCCTCTACATGGCAATCATCCGCAAGAGCAAGCCGACGAGAAAGTCCTTTGTCATCAACCACACCAATATCCTTTTGCACAAGCTCAAGAATGGCGACGTCAACGTCGCCAAGAGGAAGAACGAGCGTGTCTACATCAAGAGGAACAAGACGCCGAAGCTCAATGTCTTGAACAACAATAACGTGAAGCACAAGCTCTTGAGGCGCAACGTGCCCTTCAAGAATCAAGTCGAGGAATTGCCAAGCTCAACCGCCATAGGCGCAATCAAGAGGAAGCACTTCGAGAAGAAATCCAAGAGCAGAACTACCAACCAAGAGTGCAACATCAAGTTCCTCCACATCCTCCTCAAGCTCGACAAGCTCCTCCTCAACCTCAAGTTCAACAAGAGCAAGATTATCATGGACTTCCTCCACGCCAAGAGACACGTCAAGGGCATCATCATCACCCTCAACAACAACACAATGAAGAGCAATACTATGGCAAGCTAAAGTTCACCATGCCCAAGTTCAATGGAAGCAACGATCCCGAAGAGTACCTATCATGGGCATTGAAGGTCGACAAAATCTTTCATTTGCACAACTATGAGGAAGAGAAGAAGATCGCTATGACATCCCTTGAGTTCCAAGATTATGTGCTCATATGGTGGGAACAAGTCCGTGAGCGCCGAGAAGCAAGAGGTGAACCACCAATCACCACTTGGGCTCAAATGAAAGATGGCATGCGAGCACGTTTTGTGCCCACCTACTACAATCGTGATCTCTTCAAGAAGCTCCAACTACTCAAGCAAGGAACAAAGAGTGTTGAAGAATACTACAAGGAAATGGAGATAGCCATGATACGAGCCAATGTCACGGAAGATGATGAGCAAACTACGACACGCTTCTTGAATGGCCTCAATCATCCCATCAAGAAGATTGCCGACTTCGAACCCTACACCAACCTCATTGAGCTCGTGCATCAAGCTACCAAAGCGGAATGTCAAGTGCAAGATGACTTCAAGTACGCCAAGTAATCATCCAAGACCTATGGCTTCTCCAACACCCAAGCTTCAACGACTCCTCCAACTTCTACCTCAACCAAGCCATCTCCAAGCAACAACAACAAGTCAAGTTACAATAAAGCTTCGACAACCTCAAGTCGTCCTCTTCCTACTACAAGCATCTTCAAGCCGCGCGCTTCATCATCTACTCCAACCGATGAGACCATCAAGACAAGCTCCTTCAAGTGTTTCACTTGCGGCGGCCGAGGCCACAAGTCTTTCCAATGCACCAACAAGCGCACCATGATCCTCAACGATGATGGAACCTATGACTCCATGAGTGAAGAGGAGATGGAAGACCTTGAGCAAGTGGCCATGCACCGGCACGTGAACGAGGATGAAGATGATCAAGTCTTTTGTGATGAGGATTCGAGCCCCGCTCTCGTCGTATCCAAAGTCTTGACTCTTCAACATCAACAAGACAAAGACCAAAGATGCCACATCTTCCACACTAAGGCCGGCATCAATGGAAGGTCCGTCAAGGTCATCATCGATGGAGGTAGTTGTCACAACTTGGCAAGTGAAGAACTATGCTCCAAGCTACAATTGGTCAAGATGAAGCACCCGCACCCCTACAAAGTCCAATGGCTAAGCGATTCCGGCACTATACGAGTTGAGCATACGGTCCAAGTCTCCTTCAAAATTGGCGCATATGAGGAAACTTTGGAGTGTGATGTCGTCCCGATGTCCGTTTGCCACCTCCTTCTTGGTTGACCATGGCAATTTGACCGCGGCGTCATCCACAATGGGTGTACCAATCACTATAGCTTCAAGATGAAAGGGAAGGAGTATGTACTATGACCTATGTCTCCTAGTTAAGTGATAGCCGACAAGCAAGCTACCCATCGCGGAGAGAAGAGTGAGAAAGTGATCCACCCAAAAGAGAGTGAGATCCACAAGCCAAAACCGAGTGCCTCCATGATGAGTGACAAGAAAAACTTTGTCCTATTTGCCACCAAAAGAGAGATGAGAGAAGTGTGTGAGAACCCATCAAGTGTTATGCACTTTGTCCTTGTGTGCAAGGATGAGGCAACAAAAACTAACACCTCTCATGATCTACCTTTAGTGTTCTCTTCTCTTCTGCAGGAATTCCAAGATGTTTTCCCCGATGGCTACCTCCGGGACTACCTCCACTATGAGGCATTGAGCACCGAATCGACCTCATCCCCGGAGCATCTCTACCAAACAAAGCTCCATACCACGTCAACCCCAAAGAAACAAAGGAGATCCAACGGCAAGTACAACAACTCATCGACTACGGACATGTACGTGAAAGCTTAAGCCCTTGTGCCGTTCCAGTTATACTTGTGCCCAAGCAATATGGTAGTTTTCGCATGTGCTCGGATTGTAGACCCATCAATGCTATTACCGTTCGTTATAGGCATTCCATTCCTCACTTAGATGATATGCTTGATGAACTTAGCGGTGCCACCATTTTCTCCAAAATTGATCTTAAAAGTGGCTGTTATCAAATCCGCATACAAGAAGGTGATGAATGGAAAACCGCTTTCAAAACCAAATTTGGCTTGCATGAGTGGTTGGTTATGCCTATGGGTTTATCGGAAGCTCCCGGTACTTTCATGCGTCTTATGCATTTTGTGCTTCGTCCTTACATTGGAGTGTTTGTTGTGGTTTACTTTGATGACATTCTTGTTTTTAGCAAATCCAAGAAAGAGCATCTAAATCATGTTAGAGCTGTTTTGCAAGCTCTTCGCAAGGAACATCTTTATGACAACATGAAAAAGTGCACATTTGGTGTTGACAAGCTTGTTTTCTTGGGTTTCGTTGTTTCTTCCAAGGGTGTCCATGTTGATGAATCTAAAATTGAAGCAATTAAAACTTGGCCCCAACCCACCATTTTGCAACAAGTGCATAGCTTTCTTGGCCTTGCGGGTTTCTATTGTCGCTTTGTGAAAGACTTTAGCACCATCGCCGCACCTTTGCATGCTTTGAGTAAGAAAAATGCTCCTTTTGTTTGAGGACCCTTGCAATCTACCGCTTTTGATGAGCTCAAATCTTTGCTTACTCATGCTCCGATTCTCGATTTGCCCAACTTTGACAAAATTTTTGAGGTTCATTGCGATGCAAGTGGTACCGGAATTGGCGGAGTTTTGATGCAAGAAAAACGAGCCATTGCATATTTTAGTGAAAAACTCTCCGGTGCTCAACTTAAATATCCCATCTATGGCAAAGAGTTGTATGCTTTAGTGCGTGTGCTACATGTTTGGGAACATTATCTTAAACCTCATGAGTTTGTCATACATACCGATCATGAAACGCTTAAGTAGTTGAAAGGTCAAACTAAGTTGAACAAGCGTCATGCCAAATGGAGTGAATTTATTGAATCTTTTCCCTATGTGATCAAGTACATTAAGGGTAGGGAAAATGTAGTTGCGGATGCACTTTCACGCATATGCACGCTTGTCACTACACTTGAGTTGAACGTTGTTGGCTTTGAGCACATAAAAGACTTGTATGCGAATGATCCTTCCGTTGCTACTCCTTATGCTAAGTGTTTGACGCATACATCTTGGGAACGATATTACATCAAGGATGCTTATCTTATGAGAGCTAACAAACTTTGCATTCCCGAGTCTTCTCTTCGTTTGCTCTTTTCGCAAGAGGCTCATGGAGGCGGACTCATGGGACACTTTGGATGTGACAAGACATTCGCCACGCTCTCCAAGAACTACTTTTGCCCCAAGATGTTCCGCGACGTCTCGCGCTTCACCAACCGATGCTCTACATGTTGCAAAGCTAAGTCTAAAGCTCAATCCCATGGTCTTTACATGCCTCTTCCTATTCCTTATCAACCTTGGGAAGACATTAGCATGGATTTTGTACTTGGTTTGCCTAGAACTCAAAATGGAAAAGATTCCGTGTTTATTGTTGTGGACCGATTTTCTAAGATGGCACATCTCATTCCATGCAACAAGATAGACGATGCTTCACATGTTGTCAATCTCGTTTGTAGGGAAATATTGCGAGTTCATGGAGTACCAAAGACAATCGTCTCGGACCACGATGTCAAGTTCTTGAGTTACTTTTGGAAGACGCTATGCGCCAAGCTCGGAATCAAGCTCTTGTTCTCGTAGGCATACCATCCTCAAATTGATGGCCAAACGGAGGTGACGAACCATACACTCTCCACTCTACTTCGCGTGTTGATCAAGAGGAACATCAAGGAGTGGGAGGAGTTCCTACCCATCGCCAAGTATGCCTACAACCGCGTAAGACCTTCGACTACCTGCAAGTCCCCCTTCGAGGTCGTCTACGGCTTCAACCCGTTGTCCCCATTGGACATTCTACCTCTTCCACTACAAGAGCGCATAAACCTCGGCGCGAGTGCACGAGCAAGCTACCTCAAGAAGATGCACGAAGATACAATGCACACCATCGAGCGCCAAGTACAACGACTTGCGACCAAGCTCAACGTCAACAAGCAACCCATGATATTCAACATTGAAGATCTCGTGTGGCTACGCCTTCGCAAGGACCGCTTCCCCAACAAACACAAGTCCAAACTCCTTCCTCGAGCCGATGGACCCTTCAAGGTGCTAGCACGCTACAACAACAACGCCTACAAGACCGACCTTCCACGAGACAAGTACAACGTGAGTGACATCGACAACGTGAAAGACCTCTCGCCATACCATGGTGATGAAACTTTCGATTCGAGGTCGGATCTTTCCCAAGGGGGGGGGGAGATGACGCGGAGCATCCCTCGATCATCCCCATGGACGTACCTACACCTCCCTCATCACCACTTGGACGTATGATGAGAGCTCGAGCAAAGGCCATCAAAGATAAGGTGAACTCACTCCTCTCCGAACTCCCACCCTCTACTTACGAGTCATGGCTACTACCTCATGCGGAGACTCTATGTGTGATCAGGTGCTTGGAGGAGAGCCACGGAACAGCTACATTCAATGGCCAAGACGGAGAGGACACCAAGCGTGAAGGACAAGAAGAAGAGCTGCCACGGAAGCTACAAGCTCCGAACGACCGCCCCAGCATGGATGTTCGATGCGTTGAGGTCGCTACAGCCAAAGGAAGAGAGGCCAACTAGAGCTACAGGCTCCGGACGACCGGCCCAGCCCGGACGTCCGACAACTCCCAGGCTCCGGACGACCGAGCCCCTCCGGACGTCCGACACTTCCGCAACAGAACCAAAACTACGGAAATCCGAGGAAGACCGGACGATCGTCGAATCGGCAACATAACCGAATCTACGGACGTCCGAAGACTTACGGACGACCAGGCCGTCCCGAGCCTCTGGACGTCCGACGCCCACCAGACGTCCGACTCCTGGCTGCACCGAGTTGCGGGCTGATGTACCCCTTCACTTTTCCTCTCATTTGCACTATGACTATAAATAGACCTCTCCCACCTCCTAGCTAGGGTTAGCGTTGATTTAGCTCATTTGTGAGATAGAGCCTCGCCATCCATCCGGATCTACTCCTCGTGAGGGACCGACACCTCTTCGAAGAACATCCACCTGGATTCGATACCTCCATCCGGAGAAGACCATCTTCAAGACCTCCTCACGGAGAAGAACCGGTTACCCTTTGTATCATCTCTTGTTGGATTTGGATCTTGTACCTCTCTTGTGTTTCGATGATCTAACACATATGTGACTTTGTTCTTATTGGTTGAGTGTTCTCGCGTGTTTTTCCCTCGTTCCCCTCCTCGTGTTCTTCCTGTTCCTCGTAGGGATCCGCTCCAAACGTGAAAGATCAGCCTCTAGGGTTCTACCCTACATCACTTTAAATAAGCATCTACTACTTCAATTAGACTAGCCATCTAATCCTAATTCTCCAAGCCATAGCCCTCCATTCCAGCGGTTCCAAATGGCGAAAGAGATCGAGATGCAGGTTTTTAGCGTCCAACATGTCCTCGTCGAAGGCTCGTTAAGCATAGTTGCCACCGTCACCGTCCACCCAAGGGTTGTTCGGAAGTGGATCAACAATGTATCCAAATCCCTCAAAAAGGTAGAGACAAGGGTCATCGGTCTCGACGCTGAGTACACGGAGCGTGCCACTGGGATGACGCAACGCGCCACCGTCCTTAAGATGTGCCTCGAAGATGATGTTTTTGTGTACCACATCATACACGCGCCCTCCATACCAGGTGGGCTTCATGATTTCTTGTCTCAGGAGGACATATACTTCTGTGAGGCAGCCATCGAAGGGGACAAACAGAAGCTGGAGCCGTACAACCTTGATTTGAAAAGCATCGCTGACCTACAAACGAGAATCAAAATTCCTATAGAAGATTGTGATAAACATACACCATCCCTATTTGACATAGCAAATTTTGTGCTCGGTACAAATCTTCAGAAGGGTGACGAGACGCTGTCATTAAGATCGTCTGGATGGGATAACTATCCCTTAACGTATGAGCGAATAAAATATGCTGCCCTCGATGCCCGTGTGAGTTTCGAGATAGCTGCAAGGTCCAAAGAGCTTGTTGCGAAGAGGAAGAAGAATAGGATGTAAACCGTATGAGGATGGAATATGTATGAAAAACAGGACAACATGACATATTCATAGCTACGATGTGTAAACTAAGCAGAAGGATTTTCAAGAAAATAGAAGTAATGCAAGCTAGACACCATATGAAAGATGCAACCAATATTACTCTTCCAAGTTAAAAGTGTCATGTCATAAGTGGCAATTCGAAAAATTAGAAGCAGTACAATGTAGAAATCAATGCAAGATGCAACCACTATCAAACTGCCATGTTAAAAGCATCCAATCATGAGTGACTGATGTAGGATACATAACAACAGTACTTTGATGTAAGAACATGGTATGATAGATAGATGTAGTGTATTCTAGACACAGAAAGCCATGTCATGTGCACATGTATAACGTATAAACTCAGCAGGTGCAATTTAATCAAAATAGAAGAAATACAGGCTAGACAACATATGCAACATGAAACCAATTATCATACTGTCAACTTAGAGCAAGCACCTGCGATGGTGGAGTGCGGGAGATGAACTCATCATGTATACTTGGGACTTCAACTTCATTAGCAGTAGCAGTGGAAAATCTAGAGAGTCTCTGTTTGCATCGATGTGGAGGACCACCAACATCCACTAACTTACTCTTTTCCTTCCTATTTTCTGATATTGCCTTATGAAGTCAAAACCACAAGAAGATGAATAAAATTAGCTCTGCTTAACTGGTTGATGCATGGTACAGACGAACACAACTTTGATGTAAGGCAAGCACATGATAGGAGGATAGAATATATACAAAAAAGACAGTGTTGCATATTCACATGTACGATGGGAGGATGGAATATGTATATGAAAAAACAGTAAGTGGAAGGCATTTCAATAAAATTAGAAGAAATGAAAGCTAGGCACCATATGAACATGCAACTTATATCACTCTATCAGGTAAAAAGTGTCTCATTGTAAGTGCCATTTCAAGAAATTAGAAGCAGTACAAGCTAGAAGACAATGCAAGATGCAACCTACATCACAGTCCCAAGTTAAATGTGTCTTATGGGTAAGTGATCGTTGTAGGTATAAGTTGTAAGCTACGCAGATGCAATTCAACATAGTCAGAAGCAATACAAACTAGACATCATACGGAAAACGCAACCACATATAACAGTTCCAAGTTAGAGCAAGCACCTGTGATGGTGGAGTAGGGGAGATGTGCTCATCATGTACACGTATGTTCTAGAAACAGGAACACGTGTCATATTCACAAGCATTATGTGTAAAGTAAGCACATCAATTCAACAAAGTTAGAAGCAATACAAGCTATACATCACACGCAACATGCAACCACATATAACAGTCCAAAGTTAGAGCAAGCACCTGTGATGGTGGGGTAGGGGAGATGTGCTCATCATCTACACATCTACGTTGCCTGTCGAGCCTTGTGTTGTCTTGCGAATCTTGTTGGGAGGATGGCGGAGTAGAATCTATAGACCCCCTATTTGAGTTGCTCCGAAGAACCACCATCATCCACTGCCGGACTAATTTCCTTCAGTTGTAATGATATTGCATTGTGAAGTCAAACTGATAGGAAAAAGGAATATAATTCGCTCTTCAGAACTCATTCATGCATGATACTGACGAACACTACTTGGATGAAAGGCAAACACATGATGTGAGGATGGAATATGTATGAAAAACAGGATGGCGTGATATATTCACACCTATGATGTGCTAACTAAGCAGAAGGCATTTCAAAAAATTAGAAGCACTGCAAGCTAGACACCATATGAAAGATGCAACCAATATCACTCTGCCAAGTTCAAACTGTATGGTGTTTCAACAAATTAGAAGCAGTACATGCTAGAAATCATATGCAAGACACTACCACTATCACAGTGGCGACTTAAAGGTGCCTTATCGTAAGTGACTGATGCGGGATATGCAAGAACAATAGTCTGATGTAAGAACATGGTGTGATCAGATATAGTATGTTCTAGAAACAGGAACACATGTCATATTCACAGGCATTATGTGTAAAGTAAGCAGATGCAATTCAACAAAGTTAGAAGCAATACAAGCTAGACATCATACGCAACATGCAACCACATATAATAGTGCAGAGTTAGAGCAAGCACCTGTGATGGTGGAGTAGGGGAGATGTGCTCATCATCTACACAGCTACATTGACTGTCTAGCCTTGCGTTGTCTTGCGAATCTTGTTGGGAAGATGGCGGAGTAGAATCTATAGAGAACCTCCGTTTCAGTTGCTCGGAAGGACCACCATCATCCAATGCCTTGCCAATTTCCTTCAGCTTTATTGATTTTGCATTGTGAGGTCAATCCGACAAGAAAAAGGAATATAATTCTCTCTTCAGAACTCATTCATGCATTATACTAACGTACACTACTCTGATGAAATGCAAAGTCATGATATGAGGATGGAATATGTACGAAAAACTGGACGGCTTGACATATTCACACCTATGATGTGGTAACTAAGCATAAGGCACTTCAAAAAATTAGAAGCACTGCAAGCTAGACACCATACGGAAGGTGCAATCAATATCACTCTGCCAAGTTAAAACTGTCTCGTCATAGGTGGCATTCATCAAACTAGAAGCAATACATACTAGAAATCATATTCAAGACGTAAACCAATATCACACTGCCAACTTAAAGGTGTCCTATCATAAGTGACTGATGCAGGATACACAAGAATAGTAGTTTCATGTAAGAAATGGTGTGATAGACAAATATAGTATGTACCAAAAACAGGAAATCATGTCATATTCACACATATCATGTGTAAGCTAAGCAGATGCAGTTTACACTAATTAGGAGCAATACAAGCTAGACACCATATGCAACATGCAACCAGATATCACACTGCCAGGTTAGAGAAAGCACCTTGGATGGTGGAGTAGGGGAGCGGAGACTTGGATCTTGTAATGCACTAGCAGGACAAGGAGAATCGGTATAGATGCTCCATTTACGTTGCTACAGAGTACCACCATCATCGCCTTCCTTACTCTTTTCCTTCCTCTTTCTTGATTTTGCCCTGTCAAGTCAAACCCACAAGAAAAAGGAATAAAATTTGCTTATCAGAACTCATTGATGCATGATACTGACAAACACTACTTTCATGTAAGGCAGCCGCATGATAGGAGGATGGAATATGTATGAAAAACAGGACGACGTGACATATTGACATGTATGATGTATAAAGTGTAAACTAAGCACAAGCTGTTTGAACTTGTTAGAATCAATGCAAGCTAGAAACCATATGAAAGATGAAATATCACTCTGCCAAATTAAAAGGGTGCCCTAACAAATGTATTTGACCAAACTAGAAGCAATGCATCGCAACAGGCTAGAAATAATATGCAATATGCAATGAATAAAGGTGACCCATCGTAAGTGATTGATGCAGGATATAGAAGAGAGGTAGTTTCATGTAAGAACAAGGTTAACAATAGATGTAGTGTGTACCAAAAATAGGAAGGCATGTCATATTCACAGGTATAAGGTGTAAACTAAGCAGATACAATTTACCCTAATTAGAAGCATTACAAGCTAAAGACCGTATGCAACATGCAACCACATATCACACTGCGAAGTTAGAGCAAGCACCTGTGATGGTGGTGTAGGGGAAGTGCGGTCTTCAAGTACAGAGCTACGTTCAATATCTTCATTTAGGCTTCCTGTTTCTTGAGAATCATGTGGAGAGGATCAAACTGCATTCTTTATAAGAGTAGCGCGTCTCATACTAACCCACGATCGTGACTGTCTCATCATAAGCGATAGATGCAGGATACACAAGAACATTAGTTTGATGTAAGAACATGGTGTGATAGGCAGATGTAGTATGTACCAAAAACAGGAAGGTGTGTCATATTCACATGTATAATGTGTAAGCTAAGGAGATGTAATTTAACAAATTAGGAGCAATACAAGCTAGGCACCATATGCAACATGCAATCAGATATCACACTGCCATGTTAGAGCAAGCACCTTGGGTTGTGGAGTAGGGGAGATGGGATTTGGAACTTGCACTGCAGTACGAGTAGTAGGAGAATCTGCAGAGATCATCTGTTTCGGTTGCTCCAGAGGACCACCATCATTCCGTGCCTTCGTCCTTTCAGATTTTGCCTTGTCAAGTAAACGCACAAGAAAAAGGAATGAAATTCGCACTTCAAATTCGTTGATGCATGATACTGACGAACACAACTTTTATGTATGGCAACCACATTGTAGGAGGATGGAATATGTATGAAAAACGCTAGGCAGAAGGTATTTCAACAAATTGGAACCAATGCAATCTAGACACCATATGAAAGATCCAACGAAAATCACTCTACCAAGTTAGATGTGTCTCATTATAGGTGGCACTTCAACAAATTAGAGGCAATACATGTTTGAAATGATATGCAAGATGCAACCAATATTACACTGTCAACTTGAAGGTGTATCGTCAGAAGTGATTGATGAGGGATACACAAGAAAAGTAGTTTGATGTAAGAACATGGTTAATAGAAAGACGTAGTACGTACCAAAAACAGGAAGGCATGTCATATTCACAGGTATAATGTGTTAACTAAGCCAATGCAATTTACCCTAATTAGAAGCATTACAAGGTAGGCGCCATATGCAACATGCAACCACATATCACACTGCCAAGTAAGAGCAAGCACCTGCGATGGTGGTGTGGGGGAATTGCGGTCGTCAACTATAGAGCTAGATTGACTATCTTCATTTAGCCTTGCTGTTTCTTGAGAATCATGTGGGGAGGATGACACTGCACTCTTTAAATGAGTAGGGCGTCTCATAGTAACCCATTGGGGTGACTGTCTCATCATAAGTGATTGATGAGGGACACAAAAGAGCATTAGTTTGAGGTACGAACATGGTTAATAGACATATGTAGCATGTATCAAAAATAGGAAGGCATGTCATTATCAAAGGTATAATGTGTAAAGTAAGGAGATGCAATTTAACCAAATTGGAAGCAATACAAGCTAGACACCATATGCAACATGCAACCACATTTGACAGTGTGAAGTTAAAGCAAGCACCTGGGATGGTTGTGTGTGGCAATTGAGATCATCAAATGCAGAGCTACGTTCACTTTCTCCAACTGCTGACACTGCACCCTTTACAGCGCTGAAATGCTTAGTGCTTATCTTTGAATTACACCAGAGCGACTTCTGTCTTTTCTTTTCTGCATTCATCAACACTGCATCAAAGTCTGAAATACCCATGCATAAAAAACAATAGTGTGAGTATGGGTGAAGTGTGTGCACAATTAGTACAGTGTAAAGGTAGCAGATAGCAGGTCGGTGAGAAATAAATGACGGGAGACATATGATAGCTCTACAACATGCATGGCACACTAAATTACTACAGGATTCTATGAAAATAACAGTCAACTGAAAACAAATAGGCCAGTCCATTTTTTCTGCACCGTCCGATGTACAAAGAACGGGCAGATCGCCTTCATCTACCTCCAGCCAGTCAGTGTTGATGATCTTCCTTGAAATGCCAGCGACCACCGGTCCAGTCCCCTGCCTGTGCCCTCCCCTCGACCTCATCGCACTGCCATGCTTGTTACCACCCACGGGCATCCATTCAAGCCCTGGCGACCTCTAGATCGGCGCAAGCAGCTCCTGCGCCCCCACCCCTATGATAGACACCGATGCGCCGCTTCCTCGGCGAACAGGCGGACTAGGTGCTCCGCGCGCCTAAGCGGGTGCTGCTTCTTTTAATTGCGGTTCGACTGACCCTGAATTGAAATCCAGGCGGGCTACTGACCTCTAGAAAAGGTGAAACAGTAAAGGGAGGAAACGTTGTGCATTTAGTATCACGAAGAAGATGTAGTAAGAAGCGCTCAACTAGTTTCTTTCATGGGATGAATACGGTGTGAGTAGAGACGTAAGATTTGCACGAATAAGGGAAGATGCGTACCTCTTTCTGCTGGCAGTGCTGTGTCCTCCTCCTGTTTTTCCAACGATCTTCTTATGGTTCACTGGAAATGAGAAGTTGTGGAGGACAGTGCGGTGCCGTCTGTCGGCGGCGGGGAACCGGATCTGAGTCGGTGAACGGCGACGTAGCGGGAACATCTCCAGTGCGGTGGATGGTTGCGACAGTGGAGCGGCAGTGGTGAGGCGCAGGATAGCGTGGTCGGAGTGGTTTTGGTATGGCACACGTCGGCGTCGGCGTCATGGAGGCAACTCTGCTTCGGCTTCAGCTGCTAAGTCCTTAAGGGCATTGTGGTTGCGGTTGAGTTGGACGACGACATCGGGGTACCGGCTCCGACGTGATGGAGGAGGGCGGCGGTGGATTGGGCAATATGGGGTGGAGGATGGAGGAGGTTGGGGTTTCGCGGCTGGTGGAGAGGGCGTTTTGGCGCCCATGGAGTATGAATGGGGAAACGGAGGGAGGGGGAACTAAGGGGGAACAATGTTTCGGTTTGGGACACGCTTGTTTCAAATTTGGGGAAAGTTACAAACTTTGCCCCCATCTAAAATTTCAGACATATTGCGGGTTGGGGGTAGGACAGTAATCTCAGGTGTCCCAAATGTGGGCGGGATTGATTTCGGCCGAGTGCATGGGTCTTTAGGCGCCCACGGTGTATGAATGCTTCTCGGAGGCGGTTGAGACTGGCATCTTGGTGAAGTTACAAACCTACCCCGGTTTAGACCTTTGGACATCGGGCCGATAGGCTACACGGGCCAGAGTCAGGATAGTAATTTCCTACCACCAAACATTAGTCTCGCGCGGTTTCAGGTGACCATAGGCTCATTTGGCGCTTCGTTCAATATTTGGGAGCAGAAGCATTAACATTTTCGGTTCTCTTGAATTGAACTTTCAGGATTTGTCAAACTTCACAAATCTTTACTCTTGAAAATCCTAATGCTACGATTATTTTTGAATGGAGGGGGTACATTTGAATATACATTGTACATGAGTATATATTAAAAAATATGCAACTTACCTCAGCTCATGCATGGTTCCAGATATAATCTCATTGGTTGCAAAAAAAAGTTAGACATGCGTATGAATATATAGCATGTTCAAACGCACAACAAAGATTGATGCCCCCTTTTAGATCTGATTTACAAATGCCATTATCTCGGGTTCAAATAGATGAATGCACTTCCTATGAATTCGAATCTTCGAAACCCCCTTTATGTTGAATTCAACATGTATTCTATTTCATAGCTAGCAATTTGGAATGTATCCATGCAAGTGACAAATGTATAAAGTGCTTCACACTAACAACATGGAGTGCACTAATTAATGTTTATATATGGATTGCAAAAGCAATCCATTGCCTGTATTTCAAACCGCTCTCACTCTATGGATCGATAATATGAAATAAACACATGCACATGCTAGAATTCAATAGAGTATGTGTGTTTGATAGACCGATTTTCGTCCATACGCAATTTACAAAATTCATGATCTCATCCGAAAATAATAATGCCATTTATATTTTAATTTAATGCGTAGAACCGCCTTTTACACGTAGATGCACTATGCCTCGGCCAGTTCTCACAAACGCGCTATATATCTCTCTATCTAACTCATAAGTGCACACACTTTATATGCATCGACATTTCTCTTCCACACATGCTCACAATCTCTCTCGGGGTGTCTCACACACATGCTCTCTCTCTCTCTCTGACTACTATGTACCACTCTTTTCACTAATCTCAGTTGGAAAGCACTATTTCTCTTACATGCATATATACACACACACGGTCTCTACTAGCCCTCTATACGCACATATATATATATGCCTACGTGTCTCCCA
>NC_041393.1:317984293-317986060 GCF_002162155.2 Triticum dicoccoides
AGTAGTTGGCAGATATGATTCCATCATATCATTCGGTAGGATATCCCTGTCTGTTAAGCTGGATTGTAATACGAGGCAAAGTTTTACCCTAGTTCGGACCCTTGAAGTTGAGGAAAAAACCTACTCTTGGTACTGTATATTAGTGATAGGGGTGTGTACAAAGTACACGTGAATACCAGGCATTGTGTGTGTGTGTATACTATCGACGAACGAGCCCCCAAGCTTCTACAACATACTCGGGGCCTAGGGTTACAAATCATATATAGTCGGCTTATCACCAGTGGGGATAGAGTCCTCCACGACTATGGTAGCTTCGTGTTGTATGCCGAGTCCTCCACATGGGTCTTCGTATAACGCGTCTCGGTCCAACCTATGTGGCGCAGGATGGAACCGACCCATGTGTCCTCATGTTGACCCACCACAACTAGAAATGATGTGCCCACCAGACCACACACGCAATCGGCCACTAAGAAAATAAGCATATACAATAGTACAATGTTATACATGGAAGTTAATTGCATGGTGCAACCAAAAATATTTGTTCTGCATTGTGAATGTTTATATATTCTCCAAAAATATTAGTCACGGGAAAGAGAAACGAAGGGCATATCTCCCCTTGTCTCCACTAGACACCCCCTCTTTCTACACCTCTTTCATGTACGCACACAAACTATCTCTTGGCCCTCTAAAAGTATGCATGCCCACGACACATTCACGCGTGACGGTCACTGTATTTCAAGCTAAAGCACTATATGGTCACTGGACTTCAGAATATGCTCATTACGGTCACCGTATATATTCTCGTGGTGATCATACGGTATCTAGCTCACGATACGTCTCTGTATTTTCTTGATGACACTAACGGACTTTGCATTTGATGCGTGCTCCGTATTTTGTTGACGACACTTACAGTCATTGTATTTGAAGCAAAAACACGATATGGTCACTGGACTTCAGAATAAGCTCATCAAGGTCACCACATACATTTTGTCGTTCTAACCAACATGTGGTTGGATGGTTAGGAGGACAGTGGTTTCTCGAGCCCACCAGGGTTAAAGTCCCGGTGCTCGCATTTATCTTGGGTTAATTTTAGTATTTTTCGGCGATGTGCCTTCAGTGGGAGGAGACATTCCACTCGACTACGAGGCACCTATGGTGACTTCATAAAATCTCAAGATCATATGCTGGCTCACTCTCTTGAAGGTGCTCATAGGGGTAGGATCTGCGTGTGTGCGCTTATAGCGGTGAGTGCTTGCGCGTATATATGAGCCCTTGCGTCTGTACCGTGTTAAAAAAATACATGTCATGATTATACGGTCACTAGCTCACCCATACAACTCCGTATTTTGTTGATGACACAATCAATTGACTAGTCAAACGTTCCACATGGCGCAACTAGTGTTGCACCATCGGGGCGCGTAACCGTGGGGCCCACCTGTCAGCCCATATATGAAAGAAAGAAATGGTAGTTTGAGTCTGCACTGTGTTAATAAAATACATTTTAGGGTGATCATACGGTCACTGGCTCACCATACAACTCCGTAATTTGTTGATGACACGATCAATTGACCAGTCAAATGGTCCACATTCAGCAGCGCACATTACCATAGGGCCCACCCGTCAGCGCATATATGAAGGACAAAAATGGTAATAAATTAGTGGTCGGTGGGTATTCGAAGTCGTGAGACCTCTGGCTGGCAGTCGCCGGCGGTGGGGGGGGGCGCGGTGATTGGGCGGTGACATGGGGATCGCCGGAGAAAAGGCTCG